>NC_141034.1:1575000-1602500 GCF_052040795.2 Danio rerio | reverse complement strand
TTTATGTAAAGAATTGTAATGTTGTGTATGTTTTATTATATTTCTATTTTGTCAATATTAAGCCTCCTGTGGACAGGTGTTGAAAATTAGCAAGTTTGCTAAAACACTTAAACAAATGCATTTGGTTGTCCAGTGTAATTGTGATGTCCATGTCAAATAAATAAATAAATAAATAAATAAATAATACTTAAAATAACATTCTCAGAACTAATACAATTAAAGCTGAATGTTCATGCTATATAAAGACTATTAGTCATTAAAGATATCGGTCACACTTTACAATAAGGTTCATTAGTTAATGTTAAGTAATGCATTTACTAACATGAACAAACACTGAACAATACATTTACTACAATAATTATTCATGTTAATAAACGTTAGTTAATGAAAATACAGTTGTTCATTGTTAGTTCATGTTAACTCATGGTGCATTAACTAATATTAACAAGCATGGATTTGAATGTTAATAATGCATTAATAAATGTTCAAATATAATTAATAAATGCTGTACAAGTGTTGTTCATGTTTAGTTCATGTTAGTAAATGCATTAACTAATGAACCTTATTGTAAAGTGTTACCAAGATATCAAATTCAAATTTGCATAATAATCATAAGTTAATCATAATTTCCTACAAGCTAATTTTGCTATAGTAATAAAGTAAATATAGTAGTAAATATAGTAGTAAAAAAAAAGCGATCAATATAAACAGTTATAACAGAGTCAGTTATAATTGTCCATATGTTCTGTAATGTTTCAGTGAGCTGTATTTTATTTGTTGTATATAATATATAGGCTTTTTTTCGGTCTGGCAACATATTCAAACTAAACCATAAGCACTTCTAATTACACAAGAAATAAATAAACTGAATATTATTGCTATATTACTATGATGTGTGATGCATCTAGGGATAAATGTTGTATATATCTGTACAAATAACTAGTCCCAAAAACTTTGCAGATATCTAAAGACTTTTGCTTTTACAGATGTATAATAGTATCTGAAAGAGTAATGATCTGTGTGTGAATCATCGCTCATGCTGTGTTTTACACCCTCAGCCGCAGAAAACACTGATCTCTATCACTTCTGCTCGCATACAAAACCAAAGTCAACATCAAACAAACAACTCTCATGTTTCAAAGGCAAAGCTAACCCAGCAATAAAAAAAAGTTGACATGATTTGATCTGATCCATCAGATACTAATTTGTTGAAACATCTCTGTGGGTTATAAACTTTAGGCGACATTGGCTAAAGCAGAAAAAGAAAAGTTTATATTTTAATGACGAGGTTTGATTCTGATTTAATCATTTCAACTGACCACAGAGATGTGCAGATTTACACAGAATTACAGCCTCATTCATTCATAAACGTATTCTTATGAGAGTTTTATTAATTCCCAGCGGGCATCTTGATCGTGAAACTACATCAAATTAAATGTGATATTGACGTCAAAGAAAAACTCAACACAATTTAATGTCAAACCCTTGATGCTGTTTGACTCATTCATTCATTCATTTTCCTTCGGCTTAGTGCCTTATTTATCAGGGGTCGCCACAGCGGAATGAACCAACAACTATTCCAGCATATGTTTTACGCAGCGGATGCTCTTCCAGCTGCAACCATGTACTGGGAAACACCCATATACACTCACGTTCACACACACACACACTCATACACTACAGTCAAGTTCATCCAATTCACTGGAGCACCTGGAGGAAGAACACAGGGAGACGGCAACATGCAAACTCCACACAGAAATGCCAACTGGCTCAGCCGGGACTCGAACCAGTGACCTTCTTGCTGTGAGGTCACAGTGCTAACCACTGAGCCGCCCTCAAAAGAAGTGTAGAGTAGTTTTATTTATCTGAAAGCTTTCCAGCAGACACAGGACGTCAACATGACATAACATTAACGTTGTACCCCGACATCATTTGCTAGTCAGAAGGGTTGAAGTCAGAACCCTTTGAAACATGAGAGTTGTTTGTTTGATGTTGACTTTGGTTTTGTATGCGAGCAGAAGTAATAGAGATCAGTGTTTTCTGCGGCTGAGGGTGTAAAACACAGCATGAGCGATCATTCACACACAGATCATTACTCTTTCAGATACTATTATACCGATGTCAATGTCCAACATCATTGGATTTTGGTCACTTTCCAACGCAACCTAAAAACAACCAAATATCAACGCCTGCTGATGTTACAGCTTGACGTTGTGTGGACGTTACCACTATGACGTCTATCAGATGTTGGATTTTAATTTTCAAACCTGACGAATAAATATCAGTATCTGACGTCAATATGACATTGGTTTAAGATGTAAAAGACCTTTTATAGAGGATGAGAGAGCTCCAGGATTTCATCTAAAATATCTTCATTTGTGTGTGAAGATGGACGAAGGTCATAGGGGATTAGAACAATATTAAAGAGAGTAATTATTGACAGACTCTTCATTTTTCAGGTGCACTGACCCTTTAAATCATTCACACACATTTAACATGCTTTCAGTTTTCTGACTGACTGATCTTTTTCTCAAGTAAAATACCCTTTACACTTTTAAGTGCTTTTCCAGTCAGACCTGTGCTGATTTAGATAGTAAACTTAAAGAAACACTCAACTTTCTCCTTTCTTAAACATTTTACAACAACCCCCAGAGTTAAACAGTTGAGTTTTACAATTTTGTAACGCATTCAGCTGATCTGTAGATCTTTTAGCTTAGCTTAGCATAAATCATTGAATCGGATTGGACCATTAGCATTTCACTCAAAAATGACCAAAGAGTTTAGATAATTTTCCTGTTTTCATTTTAATTGCAAAGATATTAAAATGTCATCTCTCTACACGTCATCTCTAGGACCAGTCATCCAGAGACATGGATTCTCCTACCACTGCTATGCTGATGATACCCAGCTATACCTCTCTTTTCATCCTGATGATCCCTCGGTTCCAGCTTGCATCTCAGCCTGCCTGTTGGATATTTCACACTGGATGAAAGATCATCATCTTCAGCTGAACCTCGCAAAAACGGAAATGCTTGTAGTTTCTGCCAACTCGACTCTACACCATAACTTTTCAATCCAGATGGATGGGGCAACCATTACTGCATCCAACATGGTGAAAAGCCTTGGAGTAACGATTGATGACCAACTAAACTTCTCTGACCACATTTCTAGAACTGCTCGATCGTGCAGATTCACACTCTATAACATCAGAAAGATCCGACCCTTCCTATCTGAACATGCAGCTCAACTCCTTGTTCAAGCTCTTGTTCTCTCCAAACTGGATTACTGCAACTCTCTACTAGCCGGGCTCCCAGCTAACTCTATCAAGCCTCTTCAGCTGCTCCAGAATGCAGCAGCACGAGTGGTCTTCAATGAACCTAAAAGAGCACATGTCACTCCGCTGCTCATCCGTTTGCACTGGCTGCCAGTTGCTGCTCGCATCAAATTCAAAGCTCTGATGTTTGCCTACAAAGTGACTTCTGGCTTTGCTCCTTCTTATCTGCTCTCGCTTCTGCAGATCTATAGGCCCTCCAGAAACTTGCGTTCTGTGAATGAACGTCGCCTCGTGGTTCCATCCCAAAGAGGGAAGAAATCACTTTCGCGAACGCTCGCGCTCAATCTGCCCAGTTGGTGGAATGAACTCCCTAACTGCATCAGAACAGCAGAGTCACTCGCTACTTTCAAGAAACGACTAAAAACTCAACTATTTAGTCTCCACTTCACTTCCTAATCTGCAATTGCCTCTCTGAATATCACACTAACTGTACAAAAAAATAAAAAAATACTAATACTACTAATACTTCCCTTCTTAGACTTTACAGACCTGAAACTTGCCTTTAGTACTTATTCATTGTTGCTCTTGGTTGTGTAAATTGCTTCCTTGTCCTCATTTGTAAGTCGCTTTGGATAAAAGCGTCTGCTAAATGACTAAATGTAAATGTAAATATTCTCATGAGCTAACATTCTGCAAAAGAGTTTGGAATTTCTGCCAAACTTTCAAGTTTTATTTTTGTATTTTCTGTTTTTGTATTATTATTATATAAATATATATATATATATTTGGAGGGTGGGGGGAGGGGGGATTGTGTGTTTGTGTTCATTTCTATTCTTGTTTTTCTCTTTTGTCTTGTGCTTATTAAAAGCAATGAGCAAAGAATTTTTTTTTAAAAATACCCATTTTCTTTTCTCAATCCATCATCATCATCATACGATAATGATGTATCACATTTGATATTGCAAACTCTATTCAGCAGATAAACTCTTGACACAGTTGTGATGGATTTTCATCATCAGCCACAGGAAACCCAGACGTGCATCACTCAACATTAGCAGGAAGCTGACGTTTTATGCTTGTCATGATATCAAATCTCGACCCCCACCCTCACACACACATACACACACCCACACACACTGGTTTATGAGGACTCTCCATAGGCTAAATGTACTTTATTAAGTTAAAGCACTTAACATAAACTTTAAATATCAAAATACCTGTTAAATATGAGTATTCATTTAATAAAATAAAATTTCAATCATTTTAAATTACAAAAGCACAAGACAAGACAAGTTTATTTATATATAGCACAATTTATATGTTCATATTTTCATATTCAAAGTGCTTATCACAAACTTTTAATGTGAAAAGGCCTGTTAAAAATATGATTTTAAAAATCATACCCCTACATAAACAAGAAATAAAACGCTTAACCATAGAAACAAAAGGATTGAAAACAGATTCAAATGTGTTGAAACAGGTTTTAAATGATTATTTTTCAAAGAAAGACACAAATGCTGTGATCAAGGCATGTCCTGATAAACCACTTCAATATTGTAATACCTACAGTAGGTCAAATCCACGTCATTATACAAACTTCTGTGCTTGAAAATCACCCAAATCAGCACACACACAAACACACAATGGTGAATTATGGGGACTCTCTTGAGGCGTGATCTATTGTATTTAGTAAAAACGCTTATGACGGGAAACAGTGGCAATTTTTTTCTTTAGTAATTTTTAAATGTGATAGTAAACTATTTGAAATTATGGGGACACAAGGCATGTCTTCATTGATGTTAGTGTAATCCCTAGGTCAAACCCCTGTCATTTATTATGACATCCACACTCATTAATTATACAAATGTCTGTCCTTCTAAACCAGTACACACACACACACACACACACACACACACACTGGCATTGGTGGTTTATGAGGACTTTCCATAGGCATTTTGTGTTTTATTCAACACAGGCTCATTGTGAATACATAAACCCATTTCCATTTCTGGAGAGCAAGAATTGTGTCGACAGCGGCCTCTGGTGGATTTACACGAGGAAGGTAGGTGTGAATGGCACTAGCAAGAGAAATTTGAGATCTGAAAAAGCTAAACAGCGTCCTCTGATGGAACAAAACTGCAAAAAAAAAAAAAAACGTAGCTCCTGGGATGTATTTTGTGATCTCCAGAAATGTATACAGGGGTACATATCCATAATGAAGCATGGTGGTGGGGTGGTGTTCAACAACGCGGGGCCCCGACTGCTACGCCACTGACACATACACACACTGCCGTTTTATGAGGACTCTCCATAGATGCAATGTGTTGAATTCAGTAAAAACCCTTATCACACGAAACTAGAACAAATGTATGTCCTTGTAAACCACCCAAATCAGCACACACACTCACTGGTATTGGTGGTTTAAGAGGACTCTCCATAAGCGTAATGTATTTTATTCAGTAAAAACGCTTATCACAGGAAACTAGCAAAGTTTCTGTCCTTGTAAACCACCCAAATCAGCAAACACACACACACACTGATATTGGTGGTTTATGAGGACACTCTACAGACGCAATGTATTTTATTCAGTAAAAAAGCTGAATAAACAGTGGCGAATATTTATAAAAAGACCTCATTAAATATGATTTAAACAGTTTTAAATTATGAAAACACAAGGCATGTCACCACCTCAGTGTTGCAATATCTAGGTCTTTCCCATGTCTTTACACAAATATCTGTCCTTATAAACCACTAAAACCCATACAAACACACTAGTAATGGTGGTTTATGAGGACTCTCCATGGACGCAATGTATTGTACTAAATAAAAACGGTTATCACAGGACTCTAGCAAAATTTCTGTCCTTGTAAACCACCCAAATCAGCACACACACACATACACTGATATTGGAGGTTTATGAGGACACTCTACAGACGCAATGTATTTTATTTGGAAAAAAAGCTGAATAAACAGTGGCGAATATTTATAAAGAGACCTCATTAAATATGATTCAAACTGTTTTAAATTATGAAAACACAAGGCATGTCACAATAAACCACCTCAGTGTTGCAATATCTAGGTCTTTCCCATGTCTTTACACAAATATCTGTCCTTATAAACCACTAAAACCCATACAAACACACTAGTAATGGTGGTTTGTGAGGACTCTCCATGGACGCAATGTATTGTATTGAATAAATATGCTTATCACAGGAAACTAGCAAAATTTCTGTCCTTGCAAACCACCCAAATCAGCACACACACTCACACACACACACACAAACACACACACACAGATACTGTGCTTTCCAGCTTTCATTTCTAGACATGAGTGACAGGAAAGTTTCACCTTGAGCGCAGTCAGTCTTCCATGATCCTGGTGAAGGAGGAATCCCCGGTCCCGTCCCGTTGGGGGTCACCAGGGCCTTCCCCGCCCTCACAGACCACTTCCTGTGCAGCGGGGCCTCCCATTGGCCGCCGGAGGGGTTTGCTCACGCTCTGACCTCATTTCCTATTCTGTCGAATGCTGTGGTGTGCCAGAGTGTGTTGTGAATCTGTGGAGCTGAAGCATGTCATTTTATTATGATTGAGAAGAGGATAAAATCACTAGAAATCATCACTGCAACACCAAAACTGAAACTTTATTAGGATGTTTACACACTGCTCTTTTACTGTGCAATAGTTTAAAACATCCTGCAGCAGTCTTTGTTTAAAACTTTGAAGAAAAAAAAACATTATTAATTGATTTAAATAACAAATTTAAAGCATTTTTAAAAATTAGAAGATCTCTAGAACCCACAGATCTTAAATGATCAAAAGGTTTCTTTGCTCTTTTAAATTATTTATTTTTTAGCTATTCAATTATTGCATTTTCCATTTTCATTATAGCTTCAGATGAAATGTTATAATGTTCTTTTAATGTTATTTCATTTTTTATTCAATGTTTTATATACTTTGAATAGCTTTTTTGTTTTTATATAATGCTATTTATTTAATTGACATTTTAAGTACTTTAACTTAGTTTAACTAATAAAAGATGAAAATACATCTGCATTTCTGGCTGAAGTGTTTTTAATCACTGTTTTTTTTTTGCATTCATTTTTATATTTCACTTTCACTCATAGTTCAATGAGTAAAAAAACTCATAGTTTTAATTTTAAGTAAACATTTGGTAAAAAAAAAAAAAAAAAAACACCTGTGAAATTTAAATAATAAAAAAATATATATAAAGTACTATTTATTACTTTAAATATACATTCTAAATTGTTTCTTCAACCTAATTTCGATTCATATATATATATATATATATATATATATATATATATATATATATATATATATATATATATATATATATATATATATATATATATATATATATTATCGAACCCGGTTTATCAATAATTATTGATTTAGTCCATATATTATACCCAAAGTTGTGCTGAAACAATCCTTTTTTTTTTAATAGAGTTGTTTATCTATAATCATATATAATATATAAATATATATATATTTAGATTCCCATTGTTGCACATTGACATAAATTTTACTACTATTCGATATATATTTATAATATATATATATATATATATATATATATATATATATATTAGGGATGTGCGGAGCAGCCGGTATTTGTATTTGTATTTGTATTTGTTGAGGGGGGAAAAGTATTTGTATTTGTATTTGTATTCGAGTAAAATTCAAAATGGCGCAGAAATATATATTTTTTCTATTACACTTCTAATTTACGTTATAGTGAAAGTATTGTTTAATTATACCCATTATATAAATTATAGATATGCAATATTGGCTGTTGTTTTTGAACATGTGATAAGAAATGTCATTGAAAAGAAAATAACATAGAAGCCATTATCTCATCCATGGTTAAACCAACAACTAATAAAATACCATTGTGAATATTATGAACCCCCACCACCACCGTTCTTGTCGAAGGACACTGAATAGACAGATTAAAAACAAATAATACTTCAAAAAACTGTTCTTCTTCTGAAAGAACTTTTTTCCAATGCACAGAATTCCAAAAACTAATATTAACTAAATAAATCTAAATAAACCCTGCCCGGGAGATCTGGCAGAACAAAAGATTTCTATATAATACTAAAAGATACAGCCCTGCTATTATCATCTGCCAGCCACAAAAAAAGACACAAAGTTTGTTTGTTTGTTATTTTTATGTTTGAAACTGACTTGCTGGGGCAGAATGTGGCTGTGTTGATGCTTTTAGGATGCTTTTAGTGCATGTGATAATACATTACATAGAAGGTTGCGCTGCGGCTCTGTTCAGTGAGAAGCGCTCTCTATGGCAAGCCTTTTTAGCATTTAAATCTTTGTTCTGGCTCCATAAATATATTAGAGATATCTCTAATTATATTTTGACTAGTCATAATTATAATTCCACTACTCAGAATGACAATTAGACATATCTGCAATTACAATTGTACTAGTACGAAATCAGATGAATTTTGACTAGTAACAATTGTAATTGATATCTCTGAGTTTTTACTAGTCATAATACATTTGGAGATATCTTTAATTCATCATATTTAGAGATATTTACAAATATATTTGAAGATATCTCTAATTAATTTACTAAAAGTCTAATTACAGTTGTAGATATCTTGAATTGGATTTTTGACTAGTCAAAATTCATTTGGAGATATCTCTAATTACAATTGTGACTAGTCAAAACTTATTTAGAGATATCTGCAAATATTTTTCAATGGAAGTCAATGGAGGAATATGACTAGTCTATCATAATATGTTTGCAGATATTTCCAATCTGACTAGTCGAATTATAATTATGACAAGTCAAAATATAATTAGAGATATCTCTAAATATATTTATGGATAGTCTGAACAAGGTTTAAATGCTAAAACGGCTTGCCATACGCTCTCATCCAGTAGCACAGTGGAGATTTCTCTAGTTATATCCTTTTAGTCGTTTGTTATGCATTGACATGCAGTCAAATATTTCGCCAAACAGTCCTTAGGGATGCGGTGACACGCAGTCAGATATTTTACCGAACAGATCCGCCACTTTTGGCGCTCATAAACAATCATAAAGCTCTCGTGCTGCAGGAATGAGGAGATCTGCTGAAGGCGCGCAGCTGACGTGCAGTGAGGGTTTGCGTCTTTAATAAACTACGGCAGTTTGCGATCACTGAACAGTAAGAATGATTAATAAATCCATATGAAACAGCCCCTTAAAGTCACGTCTCGCTTTCAGTTTCGGGCTTTGGCGCGTTTTGCCTCTCTCTCTCTCTCTCTCTCTCTCTCTCTCTCTCTCTCACTCTCTCACGCGGGCATGCACTGTGGTCTCATGAGGAAACGCTGCTTTTTGATATAGTGTTTTTCTTGCTCCCGAATACAAATAATTTTTCAAGTATTTGTTCGAATTAAGTATTCGTAAAAACACGCTATTCGTGCCTTTCCGAATACCGTATTCGGGTTCGGCTCCACCCTTAATATATATATATATATATATATATATATATATATATATATATATATATATATATATATATATATATATAAATATATATCGAATAGTGGTAAAATTTATGTCAATGTGCATCAATGGGAATCTAAACGTTTGTTGATATTAAAGACACACACCAAATTTTTGGCCACTGAAAAACTTCGGCCACTTTGTAAGGGACGCTCTAATTTTTGTGGATTCAGCCATTTTTGGGGGACTCTTTTAAATCTGGAAGCATTAAAAACTAGGGCCCGATTTTACACCCGGTAAAAGTAAAGAGGCTGAATGAAGGAGGCTCGTTCTTTATCCTCGCGCTGCAGATGCTCTGTTTAACTGTTTTCTCGCTAGTGAAACGTTCTGTTTTTACAAAGTCCGCCATGTAAATAGCAAATCCAGCACGCAACTGACTTTTAAAGGGAATGAGAGACGAGACTCTGATTGGTTTAATGCACGTTATGCTCAAAACACACCGAGAACTCATTAAGAGAATAAGCTCGACCCTGTTAGCCCATGCGCCGGGGCGCAGAGCGGATTTATCCATCCTTAAAATAGCAAAAGTGGATTCGGACACAATCTTAATTCTTTTGCGCCATGTGCTTTAGACTTTGTGCCTAGATCATTAAAATAGAGCCCCTGATATCGTAATATATCTTTATCGTTCAATATGGAAAATAATTATTGAGATTGCATTTTACCACATCGTCCAGCCCTGTAATAAACATTGAACTACAGAACAATCAGAAATGTTGCCATGTCATTGGTGATTTTATTTTAAGCAAACATTAAATATTAAAGCTCATTACTTTAAGCAAACGTTAAATATTCCCTCTTTGTAGCCTTTTGACACGATGACGCGAGCGGGTTTAGCATTCGCACACATGCAATGAAATATTCTGCATTGTTTTTCGGGTGCAAACAGTTCATTTCCAGCCTTCTATGACTGTGAGCTATTCTTATCTCTCAACATGAAAAAGTACATTGAAACTTCCTGTTTTTGTCTATAATCAATTTGGTTTGTGTGGGAAGCCGCAATAAAAAAAGCACCTTTTTTCATATCCATTTGCGCTTGATGATGCCGCACCTTTAGCGCACACACACACACACACACACACACACACACACACACACGTTTTCTGATGCTGATTCAGAATGAGAAGAGGAACTGACAGCATTTAGTAGTTTCCTGCCAAGTGTGCAGAAAGTCTGGGTCCGGTTCACACACACACACTCACTCACACACACACACACACACACACAAAACTGCATCCGTACACCCCCGCGCACGCGCCTCTCGATTACATCTTTGTCAACTGACAAAATCATGACGAAGGCCAGCGGAAAGGAAATCGAGTCATTGTAGAATCGAGTTTTCCAATCTCCACAAAGAAGCGGTTTTCCAGCGTCCTCAAGGATTCTTATATAAGGTGATCGAGCACCTGTGTGGCAGTATGAAGGAGATCAATAGCAGCAGCTTTACAGAAGACCAAACTGTACATCTTAAACATGAAGGCGTGTGTGTGTTTTCTGCTTATGTGTGTGTTGGCAGCACAGGCTGAGGAGTCGCCGAAGATCCTCACGCTCAGCAAAGTCATGAATGAACTCAAGAAGATTCAGCAGGGGCTGGTAAGTTCATTTATCAGACCTATTCTGGAGCTGCATTATTATTAGTAGTAGTAGTAGTAGTGGTGGTAGTGGTGGTAGTAGTAGTATTTGACACTATTTTTAATCTGATTTCTCTTTTTCTTTCAAAATAGACGAATTCAAACAAGACTTGGTTCAACTCTCCAGCCACCAATGATTTGAAGGTAAGACACTAAATTAGAAGGTGCATATTAAATATGATGCTTTTTAAGGGGTAGTTCACAACAAAATCTAAATTAGCGCATGTGGTTTTGAACATGCACTCAAAAAAATGACATTTGCAGTTTGTTTACTATATAAAGTGAGCTGAAACAACACAATTCTTGACTTGTTGTTGTTGTTTTTGTGGACAACTTAATTGTTTTATGTTCCGTTCACTTTGATTGCTGGCACCAATTGACCTCCATAATAATTTCTATGGAAGTCTATGGGTGCCAGCTATCAGCATTCTTCAAAATATCCTCATTTGTGTTCATCCTGAGAAACCTGCACTCAAAAAATGACGTTTGCTGTTTGTTTATTATTTAAATTGAGCTGAGCAATTCTTGAGCTGTTGTTGTTGTTGCTTTTTGGTACAACTTAATTGTTTGACGTTCAATCCACTTTGATTTGTAAAAACTATTGATTTCATTTAATTTAACACATATTTATTGTGTAGATCCTGGTATTTTTTCAGTGCTTTTGAGATGTTTTCTTTTGTTGAACAAAAACAAAGATATTTTGAAGAATGCTTTCTGCTGGTACCAATTGATCTCCATAATAATTCCTATGGAAGTCAATGGGTGCCAGCATTTATCAAAATATCTTCATTTGTGTTCAACCTATGAAAGAAGCTCAAATAGGGTTTGAACAAGCACTCAAAAAATATATTTGTTGTTTGTTTATTTTTAAAATTAAGCTGAAACAACAATTCCTGAGTTGTTGTTCTTTTATAAATCAACTTACTTGTTTTATTTAATGTTTAATCCTCTTTAATTTGTAACTTATAAGTTAAATTAATTCCTTCATGTTGTCCCAACACAAATCGATTCTGTAAAACTCAGCATTTTTGACAGTGCTTTGGAGATTCTTTCTTCTTGTTGAACACAAATTAATATATATGGAAGAATGCTTTATGCTGGCACCAGTTAAGCTCCATAATAATTCCTATGGAGGTCAATGGGTGCCAGCTATCAGCATTCCTCAAAATATCTTCATTTGTGTTCAACCTATGAAACAAGCTCAAATAGGGTTTGAACATGTACTTAAAAATGACATTTTCTGTTTGTTTATTATTTAAATTGAGCTGAAACAACACACTATTTGAGTTGCTGTTGTTGTTTTTGGGACAACTTAATTGTTTTATGCTCATTCACTTTGATTTGTAAACTAATAACTTAATTACTTCATGTCGTCCCTACACAAATTGTACGGAGCCCAACATTTTTACAGTGCTTTTGAGATTCGTTCTTCTGCTAATCATAAACAAAGATATTTTAATGAATATTTTTGCTGGCACCAATTAACTTCCATAATGATTCTTATAGAAGTCAATGGGTGCCAGCTATTAGCATTCTTCAAAGTATCTTCATTTGTGTTCAACCTAAGAAAGAAGCTCAAATAGGTTTTGAACATGCTCTCAAAAAATGTTGTTTGCTGTTTGTTTGTGATTTCAATTGAGCTGAAATAACACAATTCTTGAGTTGTTGTTGGGACAACTTAATTGTTTTATGTTCGATCCACTTAAAAATGTAAAAACAATTAGCTTAACTTAATTCCTTTACATTGTCCCAACATAAATTATTTGTTTAGAACTTTTGCTTTTGAGATTCTTTGCTTCTGCTGAAGACAAATAAAGATATTTTAAAGAATGCTTCTTTGCTGGCACCAATTGACCTCCATAATAATTCCTATGGAAGTCAATGAGTGCCAGCTATCAGCATTCCTCAAAATATCCTCATTTGTGTCCAACAAGCTCAAATAGGTTTGACCAATTGAAAGGTCAGCAAATGATCGCTAACACTTCAGTTTAATTAACAATTGGCATCATTTACAACTGGCTTTTACCTGCTTTTTATTAGGATATTAACTATTTTCAATCCCTAACCATACACAATACCCAAACAAACACTATAAATTAGCAGCTAATTATTAGTTTATTGAGCTAAAAGTCTTAGTTGATGGTTTGTTAATAGCGTGGATTGTACATTTAATTAAAGTGTGATCATTTATGTGTGAACTGTCTCTTTAAGAGAGCGATGAGCACATAGCAATAGCGCTTTAACAACAATACAGTGGTTTTCGCATGACTCAGTAATAAAAACAAACGCATTAATATCGTGTAACAGCCCACCTTTATGAGAACAGCCGGGTTTCACAGCTGCGATTCTTATTAAATCTGCGCCTTTCCTGCCAAACACCTTCTTGTTTGGTAATTGCAGCCTTTTTTTTTAGATTTAAAGTCATTTTGTGCAGGTCGCTCAGGAGAAAGTGTGCTCCGTTTAGCAGAAATCTGATGAGTAATACTGTATATGTCGGATCTGGCCTATTTTCTTAGCAAATATAACTGCTGTGTCTCCGACACTTTCTCCTCTCCTTCGAGTTATTATTGTGAATGCATTTTTAGCTTACATGCGCTGCTGGATGACTTTGCGAAGGTTCAGTTTCTGTGCGGCCTCAAGCAGAAGTTTGGAAAGCATTTCGGGTTTGGTGTGGAAAGCAGAAGAGTTTCCTCGTAGTTTCTGTGAAAACTGAGCAGAAGGGAAATTTAGAGTCGAGATGTGCAGATGATTTCTGCATTCAGACAGGAAGAGAGAGACGGAGAGCACTACTTTCTGACTGAAAAAATGATTTTTGCACAAAAAACAGGCTATAATACGCTAAAAAAAAGAGTTAATTAGAGTAAATTATTCTTAAATGTTTAATTTGACCCAAAGATGGGTTTGTCTACATAAAAAACAACAGTTGTTCTTTCATTTCACGCCAAAATCAAGAGTTAAATATTACTGTTTGTTTCAGAACGTTCAGAAAACATTTAAGTAACATTTGCAGAATGATACAAATGAATACAGCAAAACTCCTGGGTTGTTTCAACCCAATGTTGGGTCAAATATGAAACAAATGTTGGGATAAGCAAAATGTAATTTTAAGTTAATGTAAAATATTATCCCAGTGGATGGGTTTGTCCACATTTGACCCCAAGGTTGGGCTAAAAAAACCCAGCATTTTTACAGTGGACACTCTAAGTACTGTGGTTGTATGAAGAGCGCAGTATAAATAAAATGCATTATTATTATAATTATTATTATTAATATTATTATAAAGGAATGCTGGGTTGTTTGTAACCCAATGTTGAGTCAAATGTTGACCATTGAGTCAAAAAAGTGTCATTTAAATTGAAAAAAAAAAGATAAATACCCAGTTTGTATTTTTTTTTTATCATATTCAACCCAACATTGGATTAAATGAACACATCATTTTATTTATACTGTGCTCACACCCAAAGTGCTGAGAGCATGCACTGTAAAAATGCTGGGTTGTTTTAACACAATGTTGGGTCAAATAGGAAAAAATCCAAATGTTGGGATAAACAAAATGTAATTTAAACATAAAATGTTAACCCAATGGATGGGTTTGTCCAAATAGGACCCAATATTGAGTTACAAACAACCCAGCATCTTTACAGTGCACGCTCTTAGCGCTTTGGGTGTAAGAAAGTTTGCTCGAGTATCAGGACAAACACAACATTGGGTTATTTGTTTATATATATATATATATATATATTTAAATGACACTTTTTAACTCAATGATTGGGTTTGTCCCTATTTGACCCAACATTGGGTTAAAAACAACCCAGCATTCTTTTATAATAATATTTTAATAACGATGCATTTTATTTATATTGCACTTTTCTAACACTGTAAAAATGCTGGGTTGTTTGTAACCCAAAGTTGGGTCAAATATGGAAAATATTAAATATTCAAATTTTTAAAATGTAATAAAAAAATAACCCAATGTTGTATTTTTCCTTATAGTCAACCCAACTTTGGGTTAAAAACAACTCAGGTTTTTGTTATTATTAATAATAACCATTCTAAAAAATAATTAAAAATAATTTTCTTACACTCAAAGCTCTAAGAGTGTGCACTGTATAAATGCTGGGTTGTTTTAACACAATTTTGGGTCAAATATAAAAAATTTGGATAAACAAGGTGTAATTTATATTTAATAACAAATAACCCAACGGTGTGTTTGTCCTTATATTCAACCCAATTTTTGGTTAAAACAACACAGCTTTTATTATTATCATTATTATTATTATTATTATTATTATTATTATTATTATTATTATTATTATTATTATTATTATTATTAACAATAATAATAACAATAATAATAACAATAATAATAATAATAATAATAATAATAATAAAATAATAATAATAATAATATAACAACAACAACAATAATATTAATAATAATAATAATATTAATAATAATAATACACATTTAGATGAGAACATTAGAAGAACATGCTTTAAACGTTTTGTCTTGTTTCGTTTCCACAGGACTGCTGTGTTGCGTCTGCTCTGGAGTGTTTCAGGTCTAAAGTGCTGCACCTGTCAGTTTCTGATGAAAAACTAAAGAAGTCACAGAGAAGTGTCCACCACGAGCTGCGCAAATCATTCATCGTGAGTGTGTGTTTATTACATGAAGAAGCAGTGCATGTACACACCTCAGACATGAGAAATGCTCATTAATGCTCTTTATTGTCACAGGTGGACAGTGTGTCCTGCACACCACAAGAGACACAGGTGAGCACGAACGAAAGCTGGAGATCTTTCATCGAACTAATGCTTCATACTTAAACATCATCGCACGCATTTCTGACTTCTGACATGCTTCTTGTTTCAGAAAGCTCAGTGCAAATCATGTGAAGCGTACACAATGGTCAACAGCCGAACGTTTGTGGACAACTTCAAAACTCTTCTGCAAAAGGTTAGTTTAGCATTTCTTTAATAAATGCGCTCTAAAAATGCTGGGTTGTTTCTCAGAAATGGACAAATGCAATGTTTAGTTAATATTTTTAATTCAACTTTAAACCAATGGAGGGGTTTGTCTGTATTTGGCAACACTTTAGCTTGAGTAACACTTCAACACCATTTACAACACTGTAAACATATACATAATTAAAGCCATAGCAACTTATTTTTATGTTGCTTTAACTTAATTTTGAAAGTTTATTCTGTTTAAACATACTTTTTTTTTGAGTTAAACAAACTTTAACTTGATGTTTTAAGCAAAGTTGATTTTGTAAAGTTAAATGGGTTCAACTTAAAAATGTAAGTGAGCAACAGTGTACCGGCTTATTACCTGCCTATTATTAAGATATGAACTGCTTATTAGCCTAAATCTACCCAATTCCCAGAGATGGGTTGCGGCTGGAATGGCATCCGCTGCGTAAAAACTTGCTGGATAAGTTGGCGGTTCATTCCGCTGTGGCGACCCCGGATTAATAAAGGGACTAAGCCGACAAGAAATTGAATGAATGAATGAAAATCTACCCAATAACTTTATTAATAATTAATAAGCAGCTAATTAGTAGTTTATTGAGCTAAACGTCTTTGTTGATGCGTGAATTGTACATTAAAATAAAGTTTGAGCCTATATTTGACCCAAGTCGGGGTTACAGCAACCCAACATTGTTAAGAGTGTTTTCTAATATTACTTAGAAGGGAAAAAACTACATATAAAACTTAAAATACATGGTAAATTCAATCAATTCTAGAATAGTTTTCTTAATCCTTCATTCATTTGGATTAGTCTCTTTATTCATCAGGGGTCGCCACAGTGGAATGAACCGCCGTTTTTTTAATCCATGCAATAAATTATAGTTTTTCCTCATCATTTTGGTGTGAAATGTAAAATATATGGTTAAAATGGTGTTTTTTTTTTACCAATTACTTGGTCTGTCTAATATAGACCGATCTAACATTGGGTTGACTTCAATTTCACTTTGTAACCAAACAGTTAGTTTGTCAGTATTTGACCCAACGTCAGGTTACCACAACACAGTAAACATGTGTCGATTTTTAATAACAACTATTGCTTAATTTGTAAATTGCGAGGTCCCGCAACAGATTGGGTTAGGATGTACAGGTGTCGTGAAGGGGGTAAGGAGGATCTGTGGCGGTGTGTTGATTGGCGGAGGGATGTCGTGGACGAAAGCGAAGAGGGTTGGGGAGTCGCGGAAGAAAGTGAAAGTGATCAGGGGGAGGAGGGCGGTTAAATGTGTAAAATGAGGTGACGGATCCGGCATGTTCCGGCACATTATATCATGATAATGATCATGTATATTATTGTTATTAACAGTGTTGGGGAAAGTTACTTCAGAAAGTAATGCATTAGTTGGCGCCAGTGGTGTAGTGGTTAGTGTGTCAACACATGCACTACGGTGCTCACGGTGACCTGAGTTCGATAACCCGCCTCGCAGTCCTACGCAGATCCTTCCCCTCTCTCTGCTCCCCATGCTTTCCAGTCAATAATCTCTACTGTCCTGTACATTAAAGGGGAAAACCCTGAAAAATATATATTATTTAAAAAAAAGAAAGTAATGCATTACAATATTGGGTTGCTCCCTAAAGAAGTAACTAGTTGCATTACTTAGTTACTATTTATATTCAGCAATGCGTTACGCTACTTTTGGGTTACTTTTATTACCTGCCTGAGGCTTGATCTCTTAAAAAACACACACACATGTAAAAGATATATTTTAGGATAATGTTATCGGAGAACTTCCTCACCCCAGAGCGATACATGTCGTATATTGAGATTACTAAAAGTTTAAAGCGATGTGTTTGCTGCTTTTGTACTATTAGTTTTAAGTCAGGGATGTTCAAACTCGGCAGAGTTTAGCTCCAACTTTCCTCAACACATCTGCCTGGAAGTTTCTAGTATACCTAGTAGGAGCTTGATTAGCTGGTTCAGGTGTGTTTGTTTAGGTTTGTAGCTAAACTCTCCAGGACACCGGCCCTCCAGGACCAAGTTTGGACACCCCCGTTTAAAGTAAAATCTCTGTCCAGTGAGACTATAATCCCCTTCGCCTTTTATTTTATGCGTTCAAAATAATGAAAACATTCCGTCATTGACTGCGTGATTCATTGTGACTTCACTGAAAAAAGTGTTGCATGAAGAACTGTTGCAAACTATTAATTTGTGTTAAATTTAAACAAACAAATGAAATTGAATAATGTTCAACTTAATTTGTTTGTTTAAATTCAACACAATTAAATTGTTTACAACCACTTAATGTAAAAAAATTGAGTTAATCCAAGGAATCATCTTTGAATAATTTTTTCAGTGTACATTCATTTTAATACAGCAATTCGTTTCTTGAAAAGCTAATCAATTAAACTAAGAAGTAACTCACGTTAAAAGTAACTAAAACATTATTAATTATTTTTTTAAAGTGATGCGTTACTTTTCTCGTTAACTCGCTAATATTACATTAATATTACTTGAGTAACTCCTGTTACTTGTAATGCGTTACCCCCAACACTGTTTATCAATATTGTTAACTATAGCAAATATACTACATTGGTAACAGTGACAACTACGAAAGCATTTATTAACCTGAGCTGATGTAAATATCAAAGTTAATGCGCAATAACTCATTAAAATAAATAAGTTGTAACAGTTTTAGTAAATGAATCTAAAAAGTAATACGTTTATGTTGTGTTTTTAACGAATATTAACATTGTAACTGTGATAAATGGTGCTATTTCTCACTTTTGCATCAACTAAAGTATAGTAACTTAGTGGTTAGCACTGTCACCTCACAGCAAGAAGGTCACTGGTTCGAGTCCTGGCTGGGTCAGTGGGCATTTCTGGACAATTTAGTTGATCAGTTCCCCTATAGCGCATGTGTTTGGACTGTGGGGGAAACTGGAGCACCCGGAAGAAACCCGCACCAACATGGGGAGAACATGCAAACTCCACACAGAAATGCCAACTGAACCAACCAGGACTCGAACCTGCAACTTTTGTGCTGTGAAGCCACAGTGCTAACCACTGAGCCACCGTGCCGCCCTTTCAATCCACTTAAATTTGTTAAAGTTAACTTAATCGATTTGTGTTTGGACAACATGATGCAATTGTTTGTAATCCAGCATGTCCTACGGTAAATGTTGGGTCAAATATGAGTTAAAAACTGTCATTAACATTAAGTAAATAAATTAACCAAATGGTAGCTCACGAAACCTAGCATTCTTCACAGAGTTCCTGTTGTTTTCTTTGTCTATTTTAGGGATAAGTGGTTCAATCCTATCTCAACATCGTGATAATACCATAATAGCTTCGTTATCATTAACATTTGAAACCATCACATGCTACAACCCAGCACGAATTATGACAAAAACATTTTATATAATGATTTAAATACCTCAATCTTAATCATCATTAATCACAACATTAAATTTAGATCCCATCAAGCTCTACAACCCAGTGTATATTTGTTAAATTCACCGTAATGATTAATTACCAACCGGTACTTTTCTCCATCTGTTGATTGCAATGCTAAATCAAGCACTAAATATCTTTAATTAACAATCTATTGTTTTCCCTCTCTCCAGATCTATGCCCGTCAAGCGTAGAGACCTGAAGAGTCTGTGAAGGACAGTATGACACTACCCACCGCTCCTGCTATTCTATTTATTGACTATTTATTGACAGTTTTGCTGTTTATTTAACTTTGGATGTGTAAAATGAGTGTTCACGATGACACTGGAGTGTGTTTGTGAGAAACTGGGCTGCTAAGCTTCTTTCCGTGGTCTGTTTTGCTGGTTTTTGCCGCCACCGTGTGGTGAAATCTCATCACTGCAAAGCCTAACCATAATAATAATGCAAGGGAATTTTGAGTAGATATCTCCCTTTATCAAGTATGCAAGAGTTATATTCTTCGCCACTCATTTCAGATGTGTCATAGCTGATATTTAAGATGTATCTTTACACGAAGCAGATACACAATGTTTTTTTTATCTCATAATGAGATGCATGTATATTTATTTTTATATTAAAATATTTGTATGTTTACATCATGGCTGTTTGTTTTTATTCATTCTCTGCATGCTTAGTGATTGATTTGACAATAGGAACATGAAGTGTGGGGTTTATTCTCGGATTTTAAAGGTAAATGTAGTGGGCAGTGGTACAAAAATGACTGTGATTGAGTAGTTTTTCTCAGGAATTGTAATTTAGTAAGTAGTTGTATGTAAAAATGTGCTTTTGCTTTCCCTTGAGTACATTTTTAGTGCAGTATTGGTACTTTAACTCCACTGCCTTCCTTCAACCTGCAGTCACTACTGTATTTTTTCTTGTCTATGGGGATTAGACTAATCAGTCCTGTGATTCTTGTCCAATCAAATCACACATAGAAGGTAAGTCATCTACCTCAAGACATGAGCTCTTTATAATGGCAGCAAACTGTTTGGAAGCATTAAAAGTGTCCAAGAAGATGTCCAAAATCTGTACACGTATTCAGGGGCGGACTGGCCATCTGGAAATTCTGGCAAATGCCAGAAGGGCCGGACCATTTTTTAAATGTGGGCCGGAATGCAATTTTTTTATTAAATTTTTTTTTTATGCATTGTTTTTACATGCAGGCAGCTTTAATCTCTTGCAAGATGTAAACATGATGATGATGATGATGATGATAGTAATAATAATGATAAATGTTAAGCATTGGCCCAATCGGCAATGGTCGGCTTGTTTCGAGATAGGCCGACCCAATCAGAGGTTACACGGACGCAATTAAAATCTGGCAAGAATGTCATACAAACAGTAAGTGCAACACAAGCTAATTGTCAGAAATGGGCCGTAAAAAAGGAAAGGTGGGGCCAAAAAAATCTGAGAAAGCAAAAAAAATAAATAAAAAAATCAGATACTGCCAAATGCATAAAATTAACTAAAATGGTCTCGAAAGGGGGCAACGCGGTAGCACTGTCGCCTCACAGCAAGAGGGTCGATGGTTCAAGCCTCGGCTGGGTAAGTTGGTGTTTCTGTGTGGAGTTTGCATGTTCGCGTGGGTTTCCTCCCGGTTTCCCTCACAAGTCCAAACACGTACTATACGTGAATTGGGTAGACCTAATTGTCAGTAGTGCATGTGTGTGAATGTGTGTGTATAGGTGTTTCCCAGAGATGGGTTGCAGCTTAGAGGGCATCCACTGCATAAAACATATGCTGGATAAGTTGGCGGTTCATTTTACTGTGGAATAAAATGACTGTATGTATAAATTTGTTATAATTGGGCTGTTTTTGTTCCAGACATATACATTAAATGTTTAAATATTGAAATATATTACAGATTAAATATTATATATTACATTAAATATTAAAATATATTACAGACGGTACTGCTTATTTTATTTTACCATCTGCACACCAATATAAGTAGTGAATGTGCGTGTCAGTGGATAGGGCTGTGTCAGTGTGGTAATGTGGGCTGGTGTGGCTCCAGTGCCAGGGCTGATTTTTAGTCCCAGTCCGCCCCTGCACGCATTGACCCAGTGAGAATCTAGGGGAACCTTTGTCTCGGGAGCCACATGTGGCTCTTTGACCAAAAATATAAGGCTCTTCAGCTGTCTCTCTTTAATAATATTTCAAAATAAAAAAATATATATAACTGTTACTAGAAATCTGTTTCCTATTGAAAGTAGTGACGAGTTGTTTATGAACGATTCGTTCCTTTTGAACGAATCTTCAAAATGACTCGGGAACTACGAGTCCTCTCAGGGAGTGATTCGTTCATCCACGCGTGCGCACATTTGTGCAGGTATCGTTAATTTTAAGTCTTCATCACATTGGCAGAATCATATGCATTAAGAACCGGAAAAAGAATTGATCCGTTCATCTCTCGAGTCCTCTATCGGGTCTGAGTCACTCGTTCCTCACGGGCCAATCATACACGTTTAGAGCCGGAAAAAGAATTGAACTGTTAATCTCTGGAGTCCTCGGGTTTGAGTCATTCTCTCACCCCTGCTGAAAAATCCAGCTTAAACCAGCCTAGGCTGGTTGGCTGGTTTTAGCTGGTCGACCAGGCTGGTTCAAGAGGGGTTTTGGCCATTTCCAGGCTGGTTTCCAGCTATTTCCAGCCTGGTCTTAGCTGGTTAGGCTGCAAAATGACCAGCCAAATCCAGCTAAAACCAGCCTGGTTTAAGCTGGATACAGCTGGTTTTGGCTGGACTCCCAGCTTGGCTAGGCTGGTCAATCTGGTTTTAGCTGGTCATCTCCCAGCCTGACCAGCTAAGACCAGGCTGGAAATGGCTGGAAACCAGCCTGGAAGTGGCCAAAACCCCTCTTGAACCAGCCTGGTCGACCAGCTAAAACCAGCCAACCAGCCTAGGTTGGTTTAGGCTGGATTTTTCAGCAGGGACGTGATGAACGAACGATCATGGCTCCTATCAGCTTAGACTGTGCATTGATTAAGATTATATGTGACTGTCACTGTTACATGAACGAATCACTGACATTTGAAGACATGAAGAGGTGAGCTGAGCAAAGAGACAACAACACCTTCATAGACAAAAGAGCAGGACAACATTGAATGATTATTTTCTCCTCCTTATAGTATTGTATTTATGACTTATTTGTCGTGTGATCAACCTTTTGGGCTAGTTGTAGATGTGTTTGGAAGCAATTCTAAACATTTTAATAATATTTTGGCAAATTGAACCAAATGAACGAAACGACTCGAAAAAAGATTCGTTCATCTTGATGAACAAGACTCAAAGATCTGAGTCAGTAAAATGATCCGAACTTCCCATCACTAATTAAAAGTGCAATTACAATTCCCTTTTATATTGTCTGTCCTACAGCAAAATTAATAAGAACTCGCAACAACAATAAAGGACAAGTTATATTTCTTACATTTCTAAGGTTGCTAAACACGTAAATCCTAACATTTATGAGTGGCGAAGGCAAAAAGAAAAAAAAATCTGCAAACTGTTCTTTCTTTATACATTGTGATGCGTCAAATGTGCTTATTTTTGAGTTGTGCATGGATATATATATATATATATATATATATATATATATATATATATATATAAAAAATATATAAATAAAGGTTTTGTTATATACACAGACCCCATATGGATCTTTAAAAATGCATTTGCTAACAAAAATCTGAACTGGCTCTTTGCTGAAAAAAGGTTTCTGACTCCTGGTTTAGATGTACTTAAAAACTTGTACTTGGAAACACCCATTCACACCAATTCCCTTATAGGGCATGCGTTTGGACTGTGGGGGAAACCCACGCCAACACGGGGAGAACATGCAAACTCCACACAGAACTGCCAACTGGCCCAGCTGGCACTCAAACCAGCAACATTCTTGCTGTGAGGACAAACTGTTTACCACTAAGCCACAGTTTGCAAAGTTAACCTATTAGTTTTTACAAATATAAGTGGATTGAACACAAAACAGTTACACTGTCCAAGACTGTCCAAGGCGTTGTTTCAGCTTCTAAATAAGTAGTTCACTTTAAGTGTGAGTAAATGAGGAGCACTTTCATGGAAACTAAGACGCTGTTCTGAATGTCATGTGATGCCATGCTGCCATCCGGCGGTCAGACTCAGTATTGTCATCTCCGCCGCCTCTATTTTTTCTCAATAGCTTTGGCTCATTTCTTAGTTTTCCTCAGTGGCTTTGGTGCTTTTCTCAGATCAGAATTGAAATAAGCAAAACAGTAAGTGCATTTCTTAAAACAGCACCAACAAATAGCAAAACACCATACAGAAATGCACCAAAGTGTCTGAGAAAAACTGTAAATGAGTTTCTTTTTTAAATCAAAACAATAAATGTAAGAGTTCTGAGATCAGTTCTGAATTTACGGTGATGTTTTTCTGCCATCTTGTGGTCAGAGCCAGTATTGTCATATTTACCGACTCCGTTTTTAACAGTTTCGGCTCATTTCTCAACTCATTTTGTTTAATCAAAACATCAACTTTTAGATTTCGGACTAAATAATGTCGTATTTATTTAAACAAACTTCTTGAGTTTTTGGCAAACGTGTGCAAAGGTTTAAGCACCTGCACAATCACCGAAAACATAAGCAGTAATGTGTGGATCAACTCTGATTTGCTAAACAATAGTGTACAATTCATTCATTCATTTTTTTTTTTTTGGCTTAAAGTCCCTTTATTAATCTGGGCTCACCACAGAGGAATGAACCGCCAACATATCCAGCACGTTTCACACAGCGGATGACCTTCCAGCTGCAACCCATAACTGGGAAACACCCATACACGCTCAATCACACACATACACTACAGCCAATTTAGCTTACCCAGTTCACCTACAAGAACAATTGTGGGTAGCACAATCGCCTCACAGCAACAAGGTCGCTGGTTCGAGCCTCGTCTGGGTCAGTTGGCATTTCCGTGTGGAGTTTGCATGTTCTCCTCGTGCTGGCATGGGTTTCTTCTGGGTGCTCCGGTTTCCACCATCTGGCAACCAGAGTGCTGAAATATGATTGGCTAAACTGGCATTGGGCGGGTTAAAGAGACCAAAACAAAGACAGCGGCTCCGGCAGGTAACCCACATGTTCAAAGCAGAATATCTGACTTCAGCATTCTGAGCATGTTTCTGAATATCTGCACACATTTGATGCTGTTTTTATGATTTAGAAGAGTCAAACATGAGTTTCATTTTCGGTGAACTCTAACCTACATACCTCTTTACTTTAATTACAGCCAATAGCGATGAATGGCCTTTTCTGAGCTAACGAAATAAATTAATAAAACGTGTACCAAACCAAAGCAAGACAAGCCACAGTAATGTCAAAAAATGATCATCAAGAAGTTCCTAAGAGTTTTGAACATTAAATAATCTGTTAAATATACCGGGAAATGTCCGTGGATCAATAAAGCAGTCTGTGATATTTTATTTGAAGTGAAAAGTGAAGTGAACGTGTGTGTATCGACAGCCAAGTATAATATTTACCTATACATGTGTTTGTCTTCACGGCGCCTATGATGCAGTTTGGGGTTTGTGTTTACTGCTGAAAGACTCTTCAGTGGTGGAAACTGAAGAAGCATGAGACTGATGTTTATTTACTTTCCTATAATCCCACCAGCGCTGGCAATCAAATGACGGCAGAAAACCAACTGTTGGGTATAAACTGTCTGACACAGACTCTGACTGTCTGACTCGAGATGAAGCATGAAGGTTTTAAAAGGATTAATTCAGCTGAAAATAAAAAATCAAGTTATTCATAGTAAGCACTCGCCCTCATGTTCATCCAAACCCCTGAAAAACATTTGTGCATCTGAGATTTATCCAGCTGCAAACCCGCAGAACCACACACGATACAGGGCACACGATCCAGACCGGGAGTGAACCATACATGCCTACTGAAGGAGCAGTCACGGTTTTAAGCTACAGTATCCTAAGAATGTCGACATGATTTAAAACTTGAACGGACGGACGGACGGATAGATGGATGGACAATTGGGTAAATAATTGGATGGATGGATGATGGCCGGATAAATGGATGGATGGATGGATGGATGGATGGAGGGATGGATAAATGTGTAATGGGATGGATGGATGGATAATTGGATGGATGGGTGGATGGGTGGATGAATAATCGGGATTGACGGATGGATGGATAATTGGATGGATGGGTGGATGGATGCATAATTGGATGGATGGGTGGATGAATGGATGGATGGATGGATGGATAATTGGATGAATAATTAGATGGACGGTTAATTGGATAATAATTTGATGGATAAATAATTGGATGGAAGGTTGGATGGATGATTAGATGGGTGGATGGATGGATAATTGGATAAATAATTAGATGGATAAAAATTGGATGGAGAGTTGGATGGATGGATGGATGGATGGATGGATGGATGGATGGATGGATGGCAGAATGGAAGAATAATTGGATGGATGAATGGATGGAGAAATGGATGGATACTAAAACGGATGGATGGATTGATGGATGGATTGATAGGTAACTAGATGGACGGATGGACGGACAAACAAATAATTGGTTAAATAATTGGATGGGTGGATGGATGGATGAGTAATTAGATAAATTGGATGGATAATTGGATGGATGGATGGATGGACAGACAGGTAGATGGATAATTGAATGAATAATTGGATGAATGGATAGATGGATGGATGGATTTATAATTGGATAAATGGATTATTGGATGGATGGATAATTGGATGGATAATTGGATGGATGGACGAATACATTTATGATTGTATAATTGAATGGATGGATGGATAAATGGATAACTGAATGGATGTACAATTGGATGGATGAATAATTGAATAAATAATTGGAAGGATGGATGGATGGATGGATGGATGGATGGATGGATGGAAGGATAAATGGATGAATGGATAATTGGATATACGGCAATGGATGAACAGACAGACGGATGGATGGACGAATAGATTGGATGGATGGATGGATGAATGAATGAACGCACGGATGGATAGATAATTGGATGTCTAAGGCTATCAAAACAATAGGATGTCCAACAAATCTATAACTATGTAGTGTACACTCTAATAGATGCTGGGTTGCATTAACCTAACTTTGGGTCAAATATGAACAAACCCAACCATTGGGTTATTATTTTTTCAATTAAATTAAATTAGATTTTTACACCAATTGTTGAATTTCCCGTTGAATAAGTAAACCCAGCATTTTTATAGAGTGTATGCTTTTTTATTAGACTGGAAGTCAAAAACTCTGGACTGTTGTGACCCAGTATTGGGCTACAATACTTTTTTTTTTTTGACTATATAAATTGTGCAGAGTATAAGTTGTGATTTATTATACATACACCAAATCTCAGAAACGAAAATTGTTACAGCAAAAAATATGAATGTATTTCTGCAATAAACAAACTATACATGTGTTATGTGTAGCCATTAATATGGCAGAATTGATCAAGCCCACAGAAAGTCCCACAGATAGTTGTTTACAGTGTGGTAATTTCCTCATAGCCAGCTGTTACTGTGCACCTGCAGACACAGCAGGAGAAAATCTTTCTGTGGTCACAAACACCTGAAAGGAGA
>NC_141034.1:1547500-1565000 GCF_052040795.2 Danio rerio | reverse complement strand
TCCCAATTCTGATGCTCGCTTTGAACTGCAGCAGATCTTCTTGACCATGTCTACATGCCTAAATGGATTGAGTTGCTGCCATGTGATTGGCTGATTAGGAATTTGGGCTAACAAAAGACAGGTGTACCTAATAAAGTGGCCGGTGAGTGTAAATATACACAGTTAAAGGCAAAAATATTAGTCTGAAATTAAAAATCTTTTAAATACTTCCCTAGTGATTCTTAAAACATAATTTCTGAATCACCGTCATAACTTGATTTCTATTTAATTATCACCCTAATTAAGCCTTTAAATGTCACTTTAAAATAATTATAAGTTTCTTCAAGAATATCTAGTCAAATATTATGTGCTATCATCATGGCAAAAAGAAAATTAATCAGTTATTAATACTATTATACTTAAAAATATATAAATATAACACATTATAATATAAATATTCTAAACAAATGATGTAGTTTCACTTTTCACCAGGGCTTCAGTGCACATCTGACTTCACATGAACCTCAAAAACCCAATTTGCATGAATTTCAGTTTGCATAATCAAACCGTTTTGTCCCCTAGATTAATCTACTACAATATGCAACATGGAAAAATGATCAAACTGAATCAATCCCCAGTGATTCACCCTGAAAAGGGCAACTTACTAAAACCGTGCCATAATTACATGAAGAGTGAGGCCACTTTAAAACGTCACATTCAACAGTGATTTTCCTCACATACAACAGTATACAGTGTCTGACCACAAACCCAATCCACCCAAGGAACCTGCAATGCGCATATAGATATCAGAAACAATAAAGTATATGCACATGGGGAATACCAGATTCAGGGTGAAATGCAGGTATTAGTAATAATGTAAGCGTATTTTTCCATGGCAGGTTTATTGGCAGTTAGTAATTCGCTTCTCCACACCACTGGCCATCGTTAAAGCCTTTCATATGACACATCTAATGACCTTTCAGTCATTTCACTCTCAAAAAGTACCATGAAGCTTATAATAAATAGATATACATACAAAAAAAAAGATATATATAGATATTTAAAAAAAACATAGGGGTTGAAAGGAAGGTGGGACAAAGGTAACAAAGCAGTTTTCTCTGAGACTTGATAACAGTTGTTTTCCAGGATATAACGAGCACATGTTGCATGAAATTAAATATTTGGGTTGCCAAATATCTCCTGTAATCATCACTTTGTGTCTGGATTTCAATTTTCATGTGGAGAAAGTAAATTGCTGTTGTAGCACTTGAGTAAAAGTAGAGATACCCTAATGAAATACTGCTTTAATTGAAGTATAAAGTCCTCTTTTTCAATATCACTTGGTTCAAAATTCAAAAGTACTTGATTTTTAATTCATTTAAGTAATTAAAGCAAAAGCATTCACGGATGAATGTTTATTTTGAAAGAAAATTGAATTACCAAAACTTAAATTTGTATATTATTTGCTGGAGGCTCACTATGAACTGATCATTTAATCAGTGAATCATTTGCTGGAAACTCACTACCAAGTGATCATTTGGATCAGTGAATCGCTTACTGGAGACTCAATATGAACAGATCATTTAAATCAGTGAATATTTTACTGCAGACTCACTCTGAACTGATCATTTAAATCAGTGAATCGTTTACTGAAGACTCACTTTGAACTGATCATTTGAATCAGTGAATCGTTTACTAAAGACTCACTCTGAATTGGTCATTTGAATCTGTGAATCGTTTACTAAAGACTCACTCTAAACTGATCATTTGAATCAGTGAATCATTAACTGGAGACTCACTCTAAACCGATCATTTGAATCAGTGAATCATTAACTGGAGACTCACTCTAAACCGATGATTTGAATCAGTGCATCATTAACTGGATACTCACTTTGAACTGATCAATTAAATCAGTGAATCGTTTACTGGATACTCACTTTGACCTGATCATTTAAATCAGTGAATCGTTTACTGGATACTCACTTTGAACTGATCATTTGAATCAGTGAATCGTTTACTGGAGACTCACTCTGAACTGATCATTTGAATCAGTGAATCATTAACTGGTGACTCACTCTGAACTGATCAATCGAATCTGTGAATCGTTTACTGGATACTCACTTTGAACTGATCATTTGAATCAGTGAATCGTTTACTGGAGACTCACTCTGAACTGATCATTTGAATCAGTGAATCATTAACTGGTGACTCACTCTGAACTGATCAATTGAATCAGTGAATCATTAACTGGTGACTCACTCTGAACTGATCAATTGAATCTGTGAATCGTTTACTGGAGACTCCAGTTTTACTATTCTAGCCGAAATAAAACAAATAAGACATTCTCCAGAAAAAAATATATATATTATAGGAAATACTGTGAAATTCCTGAATCTGTTCAACATCATTCTGGAAATATTTAAAAGAGCAAAGGAGGGCAAATAATTAAATGACTTCAACTGTACATAGGCATGATATCATGACAGTTTCAAGCTGCACAGTATTTAGATTTCTTACTGTGTCAGTTGTTAGTCAATACTCATTGTGTTATATCAATCACTCCTCATTTGATTGCTAAAGTAATAAAGCTTTCGCTGCCATCCTGAACAGGCCCACCTGTGAAAACATCCCTTGATCATGGCATTTCTGAAGAACTGTGACAACATTTCCTTTTTTTGTGGTCATGCATGTAAAAGCACTCCACAGTGCAAACCCTCATCAAAATAGCACTGTGGTGAGATCATATTGTGAACCCGCTGCTGTGTTACAATCAAAAGTCAAATAAATGATGCACAAAATTTGATTCACACGATGGATTACATTGCATTTTCGCTAAACATGTTTCAAATGTTTCAAAAGTAACCCAAAAATATGATCACATGTGTTTCTGTATTGCTTAATAGTAGAATAATGAGAGAGATATTTATTGAGAAATTGTTATAACTCTTCTTGAAAGTCAAGTTTACACACAATAAGATTATTCTGCCTCTGAAAAAGCTCAGATGATGGTGTCGAGGAAGTTTCTGATTGGCTAATTGACAACATTTGAGTTAATGTGAGGCACAACTGTAGAGTAGTATTGAAGGAAAAGCTCAAACACACTGCTTCCTTGTGTGACAACATGGGAAAACCAACAAGCCAGAATCAACAACAAAGCCAGATTAAGGTTTGCTAAACTACACTGGGAAAAAGACTAATGTTTGGAGACATGTCCAACAAGATTGAGCCGTCTGGCCATAATGACCAGTGTTACAGGACAAAGATGAAAGCTTACAAGCCTAGGAACACCATCCCAACTGTGAAGTATGATGGCGGCAGCATCATGTTGTGGGGCTGTTTTGCTGCAGGAGGGACTGGTCCACTTCACAGCATAGATGGCATCATGAAGAAAGAACATGATGGAGAAATACTGAAGCAACATCTCAACACATCAGCCAGGACATTACAACTTGGCCACAAAGTGAAGTTTAACTTTAAACTAATTTGGAGAGGAGCATGTGCTCATGATTGACCCAGCTGGTCCACATTAGCTAATTATGATCCTCCAATCAAAGGATCCCAAATCACCATATATATCCTCATTTCCTTTCTACAACTATCTTCGTCTGGAAGAAACCCCCCTCCTCCCCTACTTCCTCCTTTATCCAGAATGGGCGGCACGGTGGCCCAGTGACTGTTGCCTCACAGCAAGAATACCAATGGTGTTGGGTCCTCGCTGAGCCATCTGGTATTTCTGTGTGGAGTTTGGATGTTCTCCCCGTGTCCGCGTGGGTTTCCCCCGGGTTCCCCGGTTTCCTCCCACCATCCAAATGTGCTCTATATTATAGATAAAATAAGCCTAAACCTTTTTTATAATATCTTACTCTCAGGAAGTTGGCCTTGGCCTCAGCAGCGGAGGAGTTTGAGATAGACCTGACCTCAATCTCCACTCGCCCTGCAAAAGGGGGGGGGGGGGGGGCCCTGGGCTCAAGGATCCCTTGAGCTCAGGGCTCTCTCCTGGGACAGCATGCCAAACAAGCTATGTATAAATCATGAGCTAAGTGTGAACTCCTGAATGGCTCTTCCAAACAGACCAGGACCCTAAGCACACTGCCAAATGAGTTCAAATGTGCTTTAAAGACAACAGAGTGAATGTTTTGGAGTGGCCATCACAAAGCCCTGAGCTCAATCCTGTAGAACATTTGTGGGCAGAGTTGAAAAAGCTTGTGTGAGCAAATCTGACTCAGTTACACCAATTCTGTCAGGAGGAATGGGCCAAAATTCCTGCAAACTATTGTGAGAAGCTTGTGGAAGGAGCCCCAAACACAGCTCCTTAAATAGTCTAATTTTGACTGTACACAAGCAATAATGTGCACCTTTTTGTAATGCTGCTTTTAAATGATACTTATTGCGCCATGCAAATGCCATACAAAAGTGCTAATCACACATAAACCTCAATACATCATGCAGTTGTGAGTGGCCACCACAGGTGAGTGGGCTTGACAAACCACCTGTAGAAAACACACTCTTTCATCTCTCTGACACTTTATCCCACACTTGCACCAGTTTTGCACCAAACACTTTCTTACAATCACTCCATAACGCTTTGAAAAACTAAAATTTTCAAAGTGTGCCTCACACAGGTGAGTGGGCTTGACAAACCACCTGTAGAAACACTCTTCTATCCATATACACCAGGTGCTTTACTTAAACTCCTTAGCACTTAATTCTCTTATCTTGTTTTACACAGAGGACGCCCTTCCAGCCGCAACCCAGTGCTGGAAAACACCCATACACTATGGCCAATTTAGTTCATCAATTCCCCTAAAGCGCATGTGTTTAGACTGTTGGGGAAACCAGAGCACCCAGAGGAAACCCACACCAACATGGGGAGAACATGCAAACTCAGAAACGCCACCTGACCCAGCCGGGACTCGGACCAGTGACCTTCTTGCTGTGAGGCAACAGTGGTGTATCCATATACACCAGGCGCTTTACTTAAACTCCTTAGCACTTAATTCTCTGAGCACTAACAGTTGCTTTGTATCATCAGCGCTTGTTGTGTGTATTGCCTCTTCCTGTTGAATCGCTAAATGCCTCCTCAATTGTAAGTGGCTTTGGACAAAAGCGATGACTAAATGACTAGACGCAGACCTACAAATAAACTTGAACTGAAATGACTTTTCAACAAAAGGAAGAGTTTAGTGAGAACAAGTGAATTTCACAAAGCACAGCTGGTTTAGATTTCATCCACAGGAAGTTCTGGGTTATTAGAGCAAATAGTCAGGATACGCTATTACCTGACATAAACGCAATAAATGGGGCACGCTTCCCTTCATTAATATTACGTCACTTCCTTTAAATCCGGCTAGACAAGCATCTTATTATGAGGATATTACGTGATTCTTGCAACCGATTCATTTATTTATTCATGTATTTATTTATTTATTTCATTCATTCATTCATTCATTCATTCATTCATTTACTTATTCATGTATTTATTTATTTGTTTATTTATTTATTTATTTATTTTATTTATTCATTCATTCATTCTTTCATTCATTTATTTATTCATTCATTTATTTTTTCATTTATTTATTTGTTTATTTATCCATTTATTTATTTACTTATTCATGTATTTATTTATTTATTTTATTCATTTATTCATTCATTCATTCATTAATCCATTTACTTATTCATTCATTTATTTTTTCATTTATTTGTTTGTTTATTTATCCATTTATTTATTTACTTATTCATGTATTTATTTATTTATTTATTTATTTATTTATTTATTTTATTCATTCATTCATTCATTCATTCATTCATTCATTCATTTACTTATTCATGAATTTATTTATTTGTTTATTTATTTATTTATTTTATTTATTCATTCATTCAGTCATTCATTCTTTCATTCATTTATTTATTCATTCATTTATTTTTTCATTTATTTATTTGATTATTTATCCATTTATTTATTTACTTATTCATGTATTTATTTATTTATTTATTTTATTCATTTATTCATTCATTCATTCATTTACTTATTCATGAATTTATTTATTTGTTTATTTATTTATTTATTTATTTATTTTATTTATTCATTCATTCAATCATTCATTCTTTCATTCATTTATTTATTCATTCATTTATTTTTTCATTTATTTATTTGTTTATTTATCCATTTATTTATTTACGTATTCATGTATTTATTTATTTATTTATTTATTTTATTCATTCATTCATTCATTTACTTATTCATTCATTTATTTTTTCATTTATTTATTTGTTTATTTATCTATTAATTTATTTACTTATTCATGTATTTATTTATTTATTTATTTTATTCATTCATTCATTCATTCATTCATTAGTTCGTTCGTTCATTTACTTATTCATGTATTTATTCATTTATTTTATTTATTCATTCATTCACTTATTTATTTATTCATTCATTTATTTTTTCATTTATTTATTTTTCCATTTATTTATTTATTCATGTATTTATTTATTTATTTATTTATGTATTTATTTTATTCATTTATTCATTCATTCATTCATTCATTCATCCATTCATATCATTAATTATTTATTTATTTTGAGGGAAGTATTCGGCATCATGACGCCTCCTGCTGCCAGAGCGCTGAAACTGCTTTGCTTTTACACAACTGAGTGCGTAAACCTAGTTAAAATATGTCAAAATAGTTTATCAGGAGAACACTAGTAAACAGTTTCTACTTCAGAACTCCATGTTTAAGTCAGTGCAACTTGATCGAATCATTTGCTGGCAATTTTGGAGTGAAACCAGTTGAGTATGATCCCAAAACGAAAATAAAAATTCAGTCTTTCTGCTTTAAAATGCCTTCAAATATTTTAACTTTCATTTAAAAATGCAAGTTTTAAATACCCAGTCAAAATACAACTGAAATGAAATGTTCTACCATTATTCAGTGTAATAAAGCAGCATATTTCTTCTGTGCCTCCTTAAAATCATTCATTCATTTTCCTTATAAGTATTCATCAGAGGTCGCCACAGTGGAATGAACCACCAACTTTTCCAGCATATTTTTTGAACAGCGTATGCCCTTCCAGCTGCAACCCAGTACTGGGAAACACCTATACACACTGTCACACACACATATATAGTTAAATCAACCAGTTATCAGCCAATATAGTTCATCAATCCCCCTATAGCACATCTGTTTAGGGGAGAACATGCAAACTCCACACAGAAATGCCAACTAGTCCAGCCGGGGCTAACCATTGAGCCACTCTATCCTTATAATATATATATAAAATGTGTTCATGTTAAACGTTATTTTATTTAAAATGTGCTATAAATATGCCTGATAAGATTTACGCTATGTAGATGTGTACGCTGAATGGCATTTAAGTGGGTGGCTTATGTAAATGATGCTAAAAATGTACCACAACCACACAGAAGAAGACATTAAAGAGAAACAAACACTTAAAGCTGTGTTATGCTTCGGTTTTGACCCTTATCTGATATAAAGTGAGCACACACAAGCAACTGATCTAATGCTGTGATGATGTCAGGCCACAGTCAGTGTGATCTAATGTTTAATGCATGCAGGCATCTAGAACGGAGTGAGAGTTAGTCAAAACTGTTTATCGGTGACCGACTTCCCACAATATTACAACCTTAATGCGCACACACTTAAAGTCACTGACACACTCATTCAAACACACTCAAACACACACACAGTGCATGCCACAGGTTTGAAGTATACTTGCGGTGGTGGCATACATTGCATAAATAGTTACGCCATATGCGACAAACAAAACATAGTTTAATTTTTAACAATACTTTTATTTATTATGACACTGTTATACAGTTTCTTTTCAGTGGGTTAAAGTAGAGGTCTACCATTTCTCTTACTTGTGTATTCAGGAGCCATGTGCACACACTGATGGGTCAAATCTGCTTCTCTCTCTCTCTTTCAAGACCAAGCAAACTTGAATGCCAAAGCATTTTAGATAAGTAAAACAGCCTAATTTATTGACATCAAGGGCGTCACAGTGGTGGATTGGGTAGCATGATTGCTTCACAGCTGCATCATGCAGGTCATGTGTTCAAACACATGCACTATAGGGGAATTGAATAACCCAAATTGGCTGTAGTGTATGAGTGTGAATGCAAGAGAGTATGAGTGTTTCCCAGTGTTGTGTTGCGGCTGGAAGGGCATCCACTGCGTAAAACATATGCTGGATAAGTTGGCGGTTCATTCCCCTAATTAATAAAACATGTAGATCACTTAAATGAGGCAAATGTGCTGATTAACCATCAACGGCCACTTTATTAGGTACACTTGTCTACCTGCTTGTTAATGCAAATATCTAACCAGCCAATCACATGGCAGCAGCTCAATGCATTTAGGCATGTAGACATGGTCAATGCAGTTCAAAGCGAGCATCAGAATGAGAAAGAAAGGGGATTTCAGTGACTTTGAACGTGGCATGGTTGTTGCTGCCAGACGGGCTGCTCTGAGTATTTCAGAAACTGCTGATCTACTGGGATTTTCACGCACAACCATCTCTAGGGTTTACATAGATTGGTCTGAACAAGAGGAAATATCCAGTGAGCGGCAGTTCTGTGGGCGCAAATGCCTTGTTGATGTCAGAGGTCAGAGGAGAATGGCCAGACTGGTTCCAGCTGATAGAAAGGCAGCAGTAACTCAAATAAGCACTCGTTACAACCGAGCTCTGCAGAAGAGCATCTCTGAACACACAACACGGCCAACCTTGAGGCGGATGGGCTACAGCAGCAGAAGAGCACACCGGGTGCCGCTCCTGTCAGCTAAGAACAGGAAACTGAGGCTACAATTCACACAGACTCACCAAAACTGGACAATAGAAGATTGGAGAAACGTTGCTGCTCTGATGAGTCTCCATTTCTGCTGACACATTCAGATGATCGGGTCACAATTTGGCCTCAACAACATGAAAGCATGGATCATCCTGCCTTGTATCAGCGGTTCAGGCTGGTGGTGGTGGTGTAATGGTGTGGGGGAGATTTTCTTTGGGTCCATTAGTACCAATTGAGCATCAACGCCACAGCCTACCTGAGTATTGCTGCTGACCATGTCCATCCCTTTATGAGCACAGTGTCTCCATCTTCTGATGGCAGCAGGATAACGCAGCATGTCATAAAGCTCAATCATCTCAGACTGGTTTCTTGAACATGACGATGAGTTCACTGTACTCAAATGGCCTCCACAGTCACCAGAGCTCAATCCAATAGAGCAGCTTTGGGATGTGGTGGAACGGGAGATTGGCATCATGGATGTGCAGCCGACAAATCTGCAGCAACTGTGTGATGCTATCATGTCAATATGATGCAAAATCTCTGAGGAATATTTCCAGTAGCTTGTTGAATCTCTGATATGAAGGATTAAGGCAGTTCTGAAGGCCAGAGGGTTCAAACCTGATACTAGTAAGGTGTACCTAATAAAGTGGCCGGCGCGTGTATATTTTGCAGCCATATGTCATTTAGAGTCCTTTAAAGAATGAATTAGTTTATTTAAGCACACACACACACATACACAAACACACACGCGCACACACACCACACAAACACACACAAACACACACACACAGGCACTCATACTTGCACACATTCTTTCTTTCTCACACAGAGTCTCTCTCTCTCTCTCTCTGTGTGTGTGAGGGTGGATGTGGAGGGGGGTGGGGGTTCGTGGACAAAACGAAAAATCCCAACAGTCATCAAAAGGAAAAAAAAAAACTCCAGCAGCCGATCACACTGCTCAGACATCTTCAGCCCACCCATTCATTTTTCCTAGAGCCCAGAGCTGTAATAAATAGTCTGAAATTGAGTCGAGAGTCAAGTGGCTCAGTCAAGCGTGCTCTGAGGATACACAGGTGAAACACACACACACACGCGCACACACTGATGATGATGAGGATGTCTGCTCTACACTGGATCTGCGCTCTGTGTCTGACACTGCTCTGCTCTCTGAGCGCACAACCTGTCAAGCGGGAGGTCACAAGCGAGATCGAGGATAATCTTCAACATCTGAAGAAGGTCATTACTAACTATGAATGTGTAAGTATTATTCTCTCTGCTCTTAACATATGCAGTAATAGCAAATCATTTTAATCCTTATCATCATATGTAGTTTACACTTTGTAGTTTAAACTACTTTATGCCACTTAAAATGATTGTAAAACAACTTTTTTGGGGGGACGGGGCAACTTAATTATTTTATGTTCAATCAACTTAAATTAGTAAAAACAATGAAGATAATTTCATATATTTGAGTTCAGACAACATATTTTATTGTGTGAAATCCTGCATTTTATAGGTAGTTTTACTACTTATTTAAAGTGATTTTAAAACTCTCATTGTGTGTGTTTTTGGGGGTCAACTTAATTGATTTATGTTCAATCAACTTAAATTTGTAAAAAAAAAACTAAGATAACATAATATATTTGTGTTTTATTGTGTGAAATCCTGCAGTTATTAGTCTGCTCTCCAAAAGATGCTGTGAAATACTTATTTAAAGCAATTTTAAAACTATTATTGTGTGTTTTTGGGGCAAATTAATTGATTTATGTTCAATCAACTTAAATTTGTAAAAAAAATTAAGATAACATAATATATTTGTGTTTTATTGTGTGAAATCCTGCATTTTTTAGTCTTCTCTCCAAAAGATGTTGTGAAACACTTATTTAAAGCAATTTTAAAACTTTTATTGTGTTTTTGGGGCAACTTAATTGATTTATGTTCAATCAACTTAAATTTGTAAAATCAATTAAGATAACCTAATATATTTGAGTTGAGACAAAAATGTATTGTGTGAAATCCTGCATTTTATAGATGGTTTAGCTACTTTTTAAAGTGATTTTTAAACTATTATTGTGTGTTTTTGGGGCAACTTAATTGATTTAGGATTAATCAACTTAAATTTATAAAAACAGTTCTGATAACTTAATATATTTGTGTTGAGACTTTTTTGTTATTGTGTGAAATCCTCTTAAATCCCAACTCGATTAGATGGTTTTAAATACTTATTTAAAGCGATTTTAAAACTATTATTTTGTGGTTTTTTTGGGATAACTTAATTGTTTTATGTATCAACTTAAATTTGTAAAAACGATTAAGTTAACTTAATCGATTTGTGTTGGGACAACATGAAGGAATTGTATTGCTGCTTGTTCAAGCTACTTATTTAAAATGAATTGAAAGTTATTTTGGGAAAACTTCACTGTTTTATGTTTAATCTACTTAAATTCGATTCGATTTGTGTTGCAGTTGAAAAAGTGAGCAAACTAATTGCCTATGCGCATAATTATAAAAATTAAGTTAGGTGAACTTAAGTATTTCTGGTATAACTTAGAACTGTTAAGTTTACTTAATTTTAATAGTGATGCACATGTTTCGTTTACTTAACAATTTGTAGGCAACGAGTTTACTCACTTTTTCAACGACAACACAAATCAAATCAAAATATATTCTACGTAAAACAATTAAGTTGTCCCAAAAAACACAAAATAATTGTGTTGTTTCAACTTATTTTAACTCATTCTACCTTAAGACTGTAAAGAAATGTAGGGTTACACAGCCACTGTAAAAAAGTGATTTAGAAACAACAAGTTGATTTTACTTAAGTATTTCTGGTGTAACTCAGAACTGTTAAGTTCACTTAATTTGATTAATTATGCACATAGTTTGTTTTCTTAATCATTTGAAGGCAATGAGTTTACTCACTTTACTCACAATCACTTTTTACAGTAATGACGTGGAACCCTGCATGTATTTACATTGTTGATGAGTTGAAACAACACGATTATGTTGTGTTTTTTGGGACAACTTAATTGTTTTATGTTTAATCCACTTAAATTTGACTCGATTTCTAATTCGAAATCATTAAGTAAATGAACTTTGTGCATAATTATAAAAAAAATAAGTTAAGTGAACTTAACATTTCTAAGCTACAACAGAAATACTTAAGTGGACTCAACCTGCCACTTCTAAGGTGATGGGTTTACTCACTTTCTTTAAGTTTAATCACTTTTTAATTGTGTGGATATCTGCATTTCTCTAGTGCACACTCAAAACAGATGATTTGGCTGCTTGTTCTTATGTAAAATGAGCTTAAACAACACAACTCTAGGTTTTTTGGGGCACAACTTAATAGTTTCATGTTCAATCCACTTAAATTTGTTAAACAGACTTAAGAGTGAATTGAGTGGAACCCTGCATTTTTCTTTTACATTGCACTTATCATTTACACTTACACCTTTTTTTTTTCTTTAACAGATAAGCGACCTGACTCTCTACACGCCTACTGACATTGCCCCGGTAAGCACACTCTTTTTACTTTCTTTCTTTTTTTTTCTCTGCTGTTTGGCATCTGTGTTATATGTGAAAGAGCGAGAGGAGATCACTAACACAGGAAGCAGGTTACTATGAGAAAGCCAAAACCTCAAGCCAGCTCTCAGATCTCTTCACACACACCTTACACACAGCTCAAAGCGAGGCCTAACGCGCTCCTGTCTCTGTTTCTCTGCAGGGTTGTCTGCACATGGCCGGGAACTGTACTCTGCAGGAGCTAAAAGTGCTGAAAAATGACTGCTTTGATCTTAAGGAGGATGATGATGATGATAAAGAGAGCTTAAATAATGTCATCGACTTGCTGGAGGCTGAAGTGAATCAGGTAATTTCTTTATCATCCTGCACCTCGTAGGAAAGCAACGTCACATGTTTCATAGCCAAAAGGCCTATACGGTGGCAGCGATGCACTGACAAACATGATCCATTAGATTTTCTCAATGCTTTTAAGGTGGTTGCAAACCAGATCTATACGGGCTGAATTTAAACAAACTAAATTTAGCGATGTTCAATTTAATTTGTTTAAATTCAGCCCGTATCAACTGTTTGCAACCACTTAGCTTAAAAACATTTCAAGAGTTCACCCTTAGCTGATGATTGATTATAAAGCTTGTTTGTCATGCTGTCCTGGGAGAGAGCACTGAACTCAAAAGATCCTTGAGCTCGGGGCTCCCTCCCATTTGCAAGGCAACAGGGGAGTTTGAGCTCAGGTAGATGTGGAGAACTCCCCTGCTGTAGTAGCTAATAAACAGATAGTGATTGCTCTCAACAGATAACTACTTACGGAGCATGTCTATGGCGCTGGATTAGTCAATTAACTTATGTTGCATGTTTTTGGACGGTGGGAGGAAACTGGGGAACCCAGGGGAAACATGTAAGCACGGGGAGAACGTGACAAGAAATGTCGGCTGACTTGGTAAGGACTAGAACCAGTGACATTCTTGCTTGAGGCAACAGTGCTGACCACTGGGCCACCGTGCCACCCATCTAGGAAATGAGGAGGAGTAGGGGTGGAAGAGGGGGATTCTTCAAAATGAAGATGGCTGTCATATGGAACTTAGAGTATTTATAGTGGCTTAGGAATCGTCTGATTGGTGAATGATACACTGGATAATGCAGCACCAGCTGTGATCAATCATAAGCACATGATACACTCCGAATGAGTACACACTGAGTAAATCCACTGAATAATTTTTAGTTCAGTGTACTCATAACAAATGTTTGTGTATGTTACTTTAACTATATTGAGTAAATCAGATGTTTGTTTTGTTTGTTATACAACGTTTAATTTAATATTTTCAGTCAGTTCGACTGATGTAAGGTGAGAAAGTTCGTTTAATTCAATGAAAAAAAAAATAGTGTAGTCTCATGCAAAACTAAGAAAAATGAATCATTTACACTTCCTCAACTTAATCCGAAGCTGTTTTCCGAACACAAAATAATATATATTAAAAAGCTGGAAACCATATTTGTTTTTGTTTTTTTGCCTACAATTAATGTTAATTATTTCTTTAAAATAGCTTATTTTGTGTTCGACAGAACTACTTATAAATGTTTGGAACCACATGAAGGTGAATAAATAATGTAAATTTGACATTTGAACAATAGAGTTGTCACCATACTTGAATTCGGTACTAATCGATACTGAAGATTGAACGTCCATTTCCCGCTAAGATTTTAAACGCGTTCTTTAACAGCGCTGATTTGCCATTCTGTTCACATCATGCTCAACAGAAATGACCGTGATTGGCCGTGAAGCTCATCAGTTCACCGAACTCACCGCTGTGTAACCACAGATACAGGAAAACTGGAGCTTTTTAAAGCTGAGATTCATCAGCGGATCACTCGTATGTCAGCTTATAGACAAACCAGCTGATGTGACTTTAAAATGCTTCAGTGTCTCTGTATCCAATCAGTGTTTGGTGAACTGAGGAACTTCACAGCCAATGACAGCCTTTTCTGTTGGGCAAATCAGCGCTGTTTAAGAACGTATCGATTGTTACTGAATTCCCATCGTGACAACACTAGTGAACTATACATTATAGGATGTTGATCTCTGCTCTGTGTACTTTTGATGTTGAAAATTCAACTGTACAGATTAACAACGTGACTTTTATTGACATTTTAGTCATTGGAAATAATATAATGTGTGAAAATAAGTATACATACAGTTAAAGTCTATTATTCGCCCTCCTGTTTATTTTTGCCAATTTCTGTTTAAAAGAGAGCACATTTTTAATCATATTAGTTTTATTAACTAATTTCTAATAACTGATTTATTTTATCTTTGTCCTGATGACAGCACATAATATTAGACTAGATATTCCACAAGACACTAGTATTCAGCTTAAAGTGACATTTAAAGGCTTCACTTGGGTAATTAGGTTAACTAATCAGGTTAGGTTAATTAGGCAGGTTATTGTATAATGATGGTTTGTTCTGTAGACTATTGAAAAATATATAGCTTAAAGGGGCTAATAATATTGACCTTAAAATGGTGTTTAAAAAATTAAAAACTGCTTTTATTCTAGCCGAAATAAAACAAATGAGGCTTTCTCCAGAAGAAAAAATATTATCAGACATACTGTGAAAATTTCCTTGCTCTGTTCAACACCATTTGGGAAATATTTAAGAAAGAAAAAGAAAATTCAAGGGCTAATGACTTTAGTATATTGGTAAACGAACAGAAAATGTGCTGCAGTTTATTACAAGGTTTTATTACTGTAATATACAACACCAACCCACACATTATAACACTGCAAACCATTACACAAGTCAATGAAACTCACTTTGTCCTACTTTTTAAGGTTAAAAGTCATTGTGAAGAAAGACTGAGATCCCATAACACAATTTAAAAAGCAGAAATAAATGCAGAAACATAAAAACAGGAATCACAAAATTAATGCAGATTTATGAAACAGTGTATTAAAGAAAGAGTGTTTTTTTAAATCTCTTTTTTTCTTTCTACTCTCACTAGATCAAGCCTTGCCCGAACCGAAAGTGCGAATGCAGAACATGTGAGGAATACGAGGCAACCGACGTCATGACGTTCCTGAAGAACGTCAAAAATCTGGATGAACGGATGGAGGCAGAAAGAAAGTGAAGCAGACTGACCTTCTCCAGACCACTGCAGGGAACAACTAAAAAAAGCTATTTCTAGACTAAACCTTCAGGGAATAACAGATTTTAGATGGTCTGTTTCTATTACGTGCCACTCTGCATTGATATGAAACCGATCAGTATTTTTACACCGTTATACATTGCATTGCTATGAATGTACACTCTCAGAAATAAAGCTACGCGAGCTGTCACTGGGATGGTACCTTTTCAGAAGGGTATTGATACCTCAAAAGTATATATTAGTACCTAAAAATTTGAAGGAGGAACACTTTTGTACTTTTAAGATACTAATATGTACCCTTGAGGTATTAATGTGGACCTTTAAGGTACAAATGTGTAGCTTTTGAAGAGGCACCACCCCAGTGACAGCTCTCCTAGCTTTATTTCTGAGAGTGTAGTTGTAACTTCTATGAAGATCGACTTGTCGCCAGTTCTCAAAGTTGTATTTTATGAAAAAAAGAAAAGCACTAGAATGTTTTCCATAAGCTTTGCTGCTTATTTATGTATTTATGAAACTATTTATTGGTTATTTATATGGATATCTGCCATGCACTGTGTTTTAAAGGCAAATAAATGTGAATCTATTTCTTCTAAGCGCATGTGTGTCATTCACTCGGGTGGAAATGTGATTTATTTCTTATTTAATTCTGACCCCATGACCTACATTCATGGAATTTTTCAGGTTGTTATTTGTGGGCCGTTTGCTATATTCCGTCATTAAGGTGGACATGTGAGCTCACTGGGAAAGTCCCCGATCACACGTTCTATTACAAGCAATGGGAAACACGACTGGAACTTAAATCCACTCATTTTCCACTCCCACAATTAATAAGCGTGTCAGCGCGCATCACTTTTACCCACCTAAACCACGCCGGGATGCTCATTGCACTGAGGCTGTTGCATCATGTAGCTTTGTTGGGTCAGAATAATGCTATTACTCACACTCATTACTCATGTGGGCATCTGTACAGGACAGGACTAGCAGCAACACAATAGTGTAGATGTGCTTATGCTCTGAGGAATGTTTTGTTTTCTCTCATCGGCGTAATTTAATCAGCACGCTCTAATGCATCAGAGAAAAGGAGATTATTTAGGAAATGTTTGGTGTGAAGAGCGATGATGTCATTAGTGCAGAAAATGAGTCCGTGTGAACAGAGAGATTTACTGTATTCTTACATTTCTTGCAAGCTTTGTATATAAACACCTGATGATCAGTGGGGATTATTAGTATACAAAATGAATGAATGAATGAATGAATGAATGAATGTTCAGTGGGTAGAATCTGATTTATACAAGTATATTTATAAATAATCTGAAACGTAATGTTGGTGTTATAAAGTTTCTAAAAATAGGGAAATGAATGGATGTATGATTGATTTATTGACCAACCGAATGATTGATTAATTGATTGGTATACTGGTTGGGTGGTTGACTGATTGATTGATGACTGACTGATTGACCAACCGAATGGTTGATTAATTGATTGGTATACTGGTTGGGTGGTTGACTGATCAATTAATTGATGACTGACTGATTGATTGGTGACTAACTGACTAATTGACCAACCGAATGATTGATTAATTGATTGGTATACTGGTTGGGTGGTTGACTGATTGATTGATGACTGACTGATTGACTGACCAACCGAATGGTTGATTAATTGATTGGTATACTGGTTGGGTGGTTGACTGATTGATTGATGACTGACTGACTGACCAACCGAATGGTTGATTAATTGATTGGTATACTGGTTGGGTGGTTGACTGATTGATTGATGACTGACTGATTGACTGACCAACCAAATGATTGATTAATTGATTAGTATACTGGTTGGGTGGTTGACTGATCAATTAATTGATGACTGACTGATTGATTAGTGACTAACTGACTAATTGACCAACCAAATGATTGATTTGATTGATTGATTTGCTGGTTGGTTGATTGATTGACCAACCAAATAATTGACAAATTGTTTGGTTACTGATTGGGTGGTTGACTGATAAATTGGTTGGTTGGTTGATAACTGAATGATGTATTGTCTAACCA
>NC_141034.1:1505000-1542500 GCF_052040795.2 Danio rerio | reverse complement strand
GGGGTTACATTCAGTATGAGGGCGTGCGAGAGATCTGCAACATCAACAGCCTGAGGTATCAAGACATCTGTGCTGCCCATTACATTACAAACCACAGGAGAGGGACAATTCTCCAGCAGGATAGCGCTCCTCATACTTCAGCCTCCACATCAAAGCTCCTGGAAGCAGAGAAGGTCAAGCTGCTCCAGGATTGGCCAGCCCAGTCACCAGACATCAACATTATTGAGCAAGATGAAGGAGGAGGTAATGAAGATGAACACAAAGACTCTTGATGAACTCTGGGATCCTGCTGAACGCTTTCTTCTTCATTCCAGATGACTTTATTAATCAGTGATTTGAGTCATGTCAGAGATGTATGGATGCAGTCCTCCAAGCTCATGATGGAGTCAGACACAATATTCATTCTGTCTCCACTGCAGCAGGACTTTATATTCTATACTGGACATTATTTCTGTTCAGTGATGACACTTTAGTCTGAGCAGAGTCAGAGCGCACTGTCTTCATCAAATCAGTCAACATCAAGACATGATCAGATTTTATTGAGCTCAAATCAGCAAAATCTAGAGGCCTTTACCTTTCATATAAGACACTTCTGATACCAAATGATCAACTAGAAGTCAAGTTATTATTTGCTGTTCATAAAACTTGGATAGGCAGCAAGACTTTTGTCAGGTAGTGTACAGTCATGCGGTCTTCAAGCGCATTTCTATCGTTCATTATTTGCATTCACTCGTTTTCACATCAAACATAAAAACACTATAACACTTTACCACCGCCATGCTGTCATCAATTGCCAGCTGAATCAGAATCTGGCTGAAGGTTAGTTTAGCAACAATCATTTATTTATATGGAACTAAAAAAAGAGATTCTCAAAAATCCTTTCGTTTAAGGAACTACTTTTTTTGTGAATTAAGGGATTTTTATTTAAATTTGGCATCTCTACAGCTTTTCTTGCTTAGACTTTTCTCTTTGTTTCTAGTCCAAATATCTAGATTGCTAAATCAAGAAGAATTTTCCGGACGGGCTAAAAATGTAGTCTTGTTTGCAGAAATAAAATCAAAATTAAGTGAGTTTTACCCTTTTAAACAAGCAAATGGGGAGAGCAAAGTAAAGTTATTTCAAAGTGAAAACAATATAATTTGCTTTCCCCGCTGGCAGATTATTTCACTTGTTTTAATGAACATCTCACTTAATTTTGACTCATTATTTCTAAAAACAAGAGAATATTTTTTGCTTGTCTAGAAAATGCTTCTTGATTTAGGAAGTGTTAGATATCTGGACTAGAAACAGAACCAAAGCCTAAGTAAGAAAGGCATTATTTGCACTTGATACTTAAACACGCATTAAAAAGGGAAAAACCCAGCTACAGTCAGGTATTAATGTTTTCAGTAACAGAGGCTTACGAAGGATTTTTTTTTTTGTTTTGTTTTGTTATTAACAGTAAAATGAAAATCCAAGTAGATTCCTACATAATATGATTGCTTTAATTCTGTTCTGATAATAATGCAAATAAATGACCAAAAAAAATACACTTTCATTTACATCTCTACCTAGAACAAAGCAGAGCTTCCCCGTTTGTTATCATCTGACACTTTGTCTTGTACTGTTTTTTTGTAAATAAGATTTTTGTTCACGCTCTTTAAACTGTATGCTCTTCTAGAGTTAAACAGGTGAGTTTGACCATTTTTTTATCTATTTAGGTGACATGGAGAGAGCACTTTTAGCTTAGCTTAGCATAGATCATTGAATCGGATTAGACCATTAGCATCTCACTCATAAATGTCTATTTCTCGCTCAAAAAAAAAACAATAATGTTTTCTGTTACAGGTTTACAAAGGATTTTTTTTTGCCTCCAAATTGTCTTTTTTGTTTTGTTATTCACAGTAAAATGAAGAAAAATAAAACAAATAGATTCAGATTTGACTACTTTAACAACGTTCTAATATTAATGCAAATGAATGACCAAAATCAAACACTTTCATTTGCATTATCTAGAAACAAAACAGAACGATAACACTTTATTTTGATGGTGCATTTGAGTATTAGACTGTCTGCTTAATATCTGCTGATTCTGCTCCTTCAAAAGACATTTAACTGACTATAAGAAACTTTGCAAGTGAATGTCAACTTACACTAACCCCAACCCCAACCTCACAGTCTACTTATAATCTAATGAGAATTAGTTGGTATGTAGATGCAATGTAACTTAATTCAACAAACGAACCATCAACAAAGTGTGACCCACAGAACATCCCCGTTTGTTGTCATCTGACACTTTGTCTTGAAATGAGTTGAACAGGTGAGTTTGACCATTTTTGAATCCAACTAGCCGATATCTGGACCTGGCAGGAGATTTTTTAGCTTAGCTTAGCATCGATCATTGAATCGGATTAGACCATTAGCATCTCACTCATAAATGTCCATTTCTTGCTCAAAAATAACCAATAATGTTTTCTGTAGCAGGTTTATAAAGCAATCTTTTTTTACAAATTGTCTTTTTTGTTTTGTTATTAACAGTAAAATGAAAAAAAAAAAAAGATTCTGATAATATGATTTCTTTAATGCTGTTCTGACAATAATGCAAATGAATGACCCAAAACACACACTTTAATTTACATCTCTACCTAGAAACAAAGCAGAACTTCCCCGTTTGTTATCATCTGACACTTTGACTTGAACTGTTATTGTAATCTGTTTATACTCTTTAAACTTTACACTATCCCAGAGTTAAACAGGTGAGTTCAACCATTTTTGAATCCAACTAGCCGATATCTGGATCTGCCGGGAGCACTTTTAGCTTAGCTTAGCATAGATCACTGAATCGGATTAGACCATTAGCATCTCACTCATAAATGTCCATTTCTCGCTCAAAAATAATCAATAATGTTTTCTGTAACAGGTACACAAAGCAATCTTTTTCAAAATTGTCTTTTTTGTTTTGTTATTCACAGTAAAAGAAAAAACACAAGTAGATTCCTACATAATATAATTTCCTTAACACACATTTCTGACATTAATGTTAATGAATGACCAAAAACACACTTTCATTTACATTTCTACCTAGAAACAAAGCAGAACTTCCCCGTTTGTTATCATCTCACACTGTCTTGAACTGTTTTTATTTAATATCTTTGCTCCTGAAGAAACTTTTAGTTCCCGCAGTCCACAAACACATGTGCTGTCTGTCGTCTCTATAAGAGCCTTTTTTTGCCATCGATAAACAACAAAAACTGAACAAAACAAAACAAACAAGCAAACCTAAAGCACTTTAGCATGCACTCACAGCATATTTAAACACACAGAGAACTAAACATGGCATTGCGGCAGCTGAAAGTGGATCCTCAAATGGAGAAATGGTCACTGATTGGTGGTTTCTCCACCCACTGGCCGTAGCCTTTTCTTTCCAGGTAGGACTTCAGCATGCTCTTCGCTTCTTGGTACGGCTTCGCCATCATCTTGACGTTTATTAAAGAACAAGACGGTCAATATTAATCATTAAACACAAAACTAAATTGATAAACATGTTGGAGTTTGTATTAAAGAATGATTTCCTTTCAAAGTGCCCATATTTGGTCATGCATATGGAAAGTTTAAAGTAACACTCCACTTCTTGAAGGAAAATATAGTTAAACAGCTGACTTCAACCATTTTTTAATGGATTCATCTGGTCTCCAAGTCTGGCGGAAGCATTTTTAGCTTAGCTTAGCATAAATCATTGAATCAGATTGGACAATTAGCATCTCATTCAAAAATGTCAATTTCTAACTCAAAAATTACCATTTCATTTTCTGTCTGTCAAAGTAAATGAGGTTTACTTTTAGTAAACTACAAAAGAGTCAAGCTTTAAATAGATTTAAATTTTATGTTTTTAAATGGAATGCTAATGGTCTAATCAGATTCAATGATCTATGCTAAGCTAAAAGTGTTCGCACTAAACCTGGAGATCAGCTGAATGGATTTAAACTTGGTAAAACTCAACTATTTAACTCTATGGTAGTTGTAAAATGAGCCTATCTATATAATCAATCAGTCAGTCAGTCAGTCTGTCTGTCTGTCCATCCAAACAAAGAGTTCCTTTAAAAATATATAAGTCCACAATATATTCCCCAAACTTGACTCCCAAGAGAAATAAGCAATTCTGAGCTGCTGAAATGAATATTTGTTCATTTAAATATATTCATGCAAATTATACATAATTTTCTGCATAATTAACAATACATCAATTAATTTATGCTAAAATGCAATTGCCTATTTATCTTTAAATACATCTTCATAAACAATGTTGAATTAAATGAATTACCAGTAAGTTTGTCTCTCATTTTTGACAGGATAATATTGACCTTTTTACTGTACAAACAAATAGAATAAAAGATGCACTTTAAATCATCAGAGAGTGGTAATATATACAGTTAAAGACTGTATTATTAGCCCTCCAGCGAAATCTTAAAACTGTGTTCAAATATTTCTCAATTAACAGAGCAAGCAAATTTTCACAGTACTTCCTATAATATTATTTCTTCTGGGTAAAGTCTTATTTATTTGTTTTAGTTTGGCTGGAATAAAACCATTTTTTAATTATTTTAAAATAATTTTAAGGTCAATAAATTTACCCTCAAAGATACTTTTTGTTTGGCTATTACTTCCTTAATTAACTCGATTATCCCAGTTAAGCTGAATACTAGTATCTTGCTAAATAACTAGCAAAATATGATGCATCGTCACCATGGAAAAGATCAAAATAAAAATAAATAAATAAATAAAAAACCTTTCACAGGAGTTTTTTTTCCGAGTGAGATGCTAATGGTCTAATCTGATTCAATGATTTATGCTAAGCTAAGCTAAAAGAGTTCAGGTCGTATTGACTAAATGGATTAAAAATAGGAAAACTCAACACTTTAACTCTGTGGTACTTGTAAAATTAGCCTATTTCTATAAATAAATAAACAAATAAACAAACAAACAAACAAACAAATAAATAAACAAACAAATAAATTAATAGACTTCCATTGAAAAATCTAAGAGCACAACAAATTCTCCAGACTTGACTCTTAAAAAATAAGCAATTCTGAGATAAATATGAAAAAAACATATAAAAAAAACTTTCAGAGGAGGTCTAATAATTTAGTTTTCAACTGTATATACAATGACAAGTCTTAAGCTATTTTAGCTGTTCCATATGTATCATTTTGTTTTTTGCATTAATTTAATCTTATTTATTTTTTCAGTAATATTCAATTCAATAGTAGTCAACAGTATTAATCAGAAATGAGATTCAGCTCTTCATGTGCGTGCTGTAAATAAGGCAGCGTGCAGTACCTTGGCTTCTCTGTAGGTGACAGCAGTGAGCAGCTCCTCTCTCTGGGACTCTTTAGCTACCAAATTAAATCGACTGAACATCGCTGCCTTGCACAGACGGCTGGCCAGAGCTGGACTGCTCTTAAACGGAGAGCTGGAAAAAGCACAAATGAACATGACAAGCTTAAAAAAGCTCCATCAATACAACAAACAGGGTTGCCAACTTTCAACATGCGGTTGAAATTAGATAATTCTGATGTATAATGCAATTAAACTCAAATAATGGTCAAAGTGCCATAAATTTGTGATAATGCCAAATTAGAGACATGCAAGTTTTATAAAGCACACTTAACTCATTAAAGTTTCACTTTCACTTTCATTTTCAGTTTGAAAACCTGGAAGTTTCTAATAAATGTTGGTTTTTATAATTAGTTTGTTGTGTGTTTATATTTTTCTGTTTTCATAATTAGTTGAATTTTATTTTGTATATTAAGTGAAAAAAAAAAAAAAGATGTTTATAATGCTTCTTAATGCTTTATTTAGGGCAAGGGTGCCCAAACTCGGTCCTGGAGGGCCGGTGTCCTGCATAGTTTAGTTCCAACCCCAATCAGACGCACCTGGACTAGCTAATTAAGCTCTTACTAGGCTTTCTAAAAGCATCCCTGCAGGTGTGTTGAGGCAAGTTGGGCTAAAATCTGCAGGACACCGGCCCTCCAGGACTGAGTTTGGACATGCCTAATTTAGGGCCACCAATGGCCTACATCAAGAGTGTCCAAATTTGATCCTGGAGGGCCGGTGTCCTGCATAGATTAGCTCCAACTTGCCTCAACACACCTGCAGGAGGTTTCCAGTATATCTAGTCAGAGCTTGATTAGCTGGCTAAGGTGTGTTTGATCAGGGTTGGAGCTAAACTCTCCAGGACACTGGGCCTCCAGGACGAGTTTGGACACCCCTGGCCTACATAATTTATGTTTCATTTATTTCTTAGTACAGACCTAGCACACAGTAATCAATCAAATCAATTCATTCAATCAATTATTGATGCATTGATTTGCTTTTAACTCCATGAATAATGTAAGAAACAGTTAATAAAATGGCCAACACTACAGTAAAATTCTACATTTAGGTGGTTATATTTATACATGGTGCAATATAAAATGAAGTGTAAGGATAAATAAATCTTATTATTTGCATTATATGAATACAAATTCACCCCATGATCAGAATTAGACTTTTCATGATTAAAATAAAATCTTCAATCAGTCTCTCCAGCGAATAAATTGCAGTGAAAGAAGAGACTTAGTGATATAACATCAATCAAGTGTTTGAAATTACTTTATTTTGGCATCAGATGTGATTTCTTCTGGATTTATTTGTGAGATCACCAAACAGCATGTAATATGAATTAAATAGATATTACATTGCATGTGTGTTCTGACAACACTTTTTGTTATGTTTTTTTTAGAAAAAATAATACTTTTCTCTAAAAGTACAGGAGCCTCATGTTTCAATGCTGTGTACGCACAAAAACTTTGCGTACGCCAGGTTTCACACTCATGTTTAGATTTACTAACGATGAAATTAACGTGAGAATGTGTGTTGGTCTGCGCCAACTTCATGTCTGCTTTATTTCTATTGGCGACTCCTAGAGGCAGTTGTGTTAAACTGCACACTATAAAGTATCTTTGAGCCATGCAATGCCAGCTGTTCGGGATGGGATCATCCACATGTCTAGCAGGTATATAAGGTTTCCATACCATGCTGTTGAACCACGGTAAAGCTTGATGCTTGAATTCTTAGCCCCTGTTATAGTTTGAGCCAAAAATAGGTCAGATAGGCATAAATATGTGCGCTTTATGTTGCACAAGGCTTAATTACTTGATTTTTAAAAAAGAGTACCATGGTAATGAATTAAATTCAACCATATGAAATTATACAACAAAACCAGAACCAAAATGTTCAGAAAAACATCCTGCTTATTGCACAAGATTATTTTTTACATATCTTTTAATGTAAAAAATTGTAAAAGTCAATTAAACTCCACCATTTGAGATAAAATATTTAACTCTAAAATTGTGTCGTCCATAATTGAGGAAACTCTCTCCTCAAAAGGTGTTAGTTCAGCATCCCCTGTTCCCCCGTCCACATTTTGACGGTGCGCTGCTGTTCTCCTCTTAACCTGCACCTTTACATCGGACCATTTCTTTTTTAATTTACTCAGTGCGATGTTCAGACCCCACTGTGTTAACCGCGTCAGCTAAACTCTCCCACTCTATTTTTTTTCTTTTGTTAATAATTTCTGAGGACAAACTTGCAAATAACACAGATTTTCTCCGGTCTACCTCCGATAGGAGCACCTCCAATCCACATTCTGTGAAGTTTCACTTCTTGCTTGCTTTTGCCATCGCTTTTTCGTTGGTTACACCAAAGTGGAGTGATTAGCATATTTATAGGGGGGAGGAGGCAGGGAGGGGTTTTGCGCTCTTGCACGTGCGCTCAGTTTCACATTCATTTGGATGTACAAAGAGAATATGCGTGGTATTCAGCGTACGCAGTGTTTCATACATCTGAATTTTTACTGTGTACCCACATTTACAGCTTTGTGCGTACGCAATGTTTTAGTATGATTTCAACGCAAGTCTTCGTACATGAGGCGCCTGGACTTTTTAGGTCTAATAATCCTAAACTGTAAGTTTAATTAGCATCTCTGAATGGAAACATAGCTAATGATATTGTTATTGCATTAAGTATGCATATTACCCATCCTTAATGCAGATTGTGTCTACTCACTCTTCTGTGGATTTTCCCTCCAGAGCGTCCACCATCTCCAGAGTGAGGTCTTCGTGGCTCCAGTTGAGGCTGAGGAACTTCTGTGTGGGCCGTGTGTCTGAAGGAATGGCTGAAGACACCAGGCTGATGTGCGGTCGGTAGACGCAGTAATACAAGGGCAGCGCTGAGGTGATGCCATCCACACGCTGGTTCACTGCCATCTCCATACCGCGGATATCACTGCAGCTGCCATCACCTGAGAAAAACAACATCAGGGCCTGTATCATTAGCCGGTTTGGTTTCAGTTTAGCTTGCTCCAATGTTGTGTTTTAGGTACTATGAATGTAGCTTTAAAGGTCTCGTGAATGTGCATTTTTTATTGTATTTTTGATGTAAACTCAACTGAAACATGAAGGCGGGGCATAGAGTAGCTCCTCCCCTTTATAAAAACAGCCAATCGTGTTTTGTTTTTCTCACAGCTCTGCCAGTGAGAGTGATTGAGCTCAAGCGCATTAAATGAAAAGTCAATGAGAAGAAGGGGCGGGGCATGGCAGACACTAGAAAGCATTTGATTGGTCAGAAGATTTGATGAGAAACTGAAGTATGAGCTGATGTGAAATATTGTTGATCCATTTAGGCAAAAGTGAAAAAAATGCACGTTTTTGATGATTATATTAGGGTTATATTTTCTAAATGTAAATTTCTTCGCTGTTTTGTACCACAGAGTTTATAAAGGAAGTTTATAAATATCTTAAAGAACAACATACTGATACTAACATCTAAAAAAATATTATTTTAAATTCACAAAACCTTTAAAGGTGCAGTATTACTGCATCTTTTGAATGGAAATAAACACACACGGTTTTTTTATGTGTGTTTCTTTAAATGCAAATAAGCTGTAGTTCCCCACCCCCTTTACAGAAGAGGGCGGAGCCTTTACAGCTTGTGCTTCGGTTACTCTAAAAATAGCAAACAAAACATATGCACGTTTTAAAGGAAAAGTTCCCCCAAAAATGAGGATTACAGTATCATTAGAAAGTCATACTTAAATAAGAATAATACTTAAATAATAACTTTTTATTGCAAAAACATTGTTTTCTTCTGTGTCTCTTTAAATGCAGACAAGTTTTCCAGAAGAGGGCAGGGAATTTTATAGCTTGTGCTCTATCTGGAAATAGCAAATGAAACATATGCACATTTTTTAGAGGAAAAGTTCACCCAAAAATGAATATTATAATATTATTATAAAATCATCCTTAAATGAGTGCACTTTCATTGAAAACATATTGTTTTACTGTGTGTCTCTTTAAATGCAAATAAGCTGCAGCTTCCCACCCCCTTTCCAGTAGAGGGCGGAGCTTTTACAACTTGTACCGTGTCTGGGAAAAGCAAACAATATATATGTGTGCTTGTTTTAAAAGAAAAGTTCACCCAAAATGAATATTAGAGGGCGAAGCCTTTACAGCTTGTGCTATATGTGGAAACAACAAACAAAGCATATGCATATGGAAAAAAATATTACAGTATCATTAGAAAATCATACTTGAGTGCACTTATTACAACCACATTGCCTTCTGTGTCTCTTTAAATGCAAATAAGCTGCAGCGCCCCACCCCATTTCCAAAAGAGGGCGGAGCCTTTACAGCATGTGCTTCGGTTACTTTGGGAACAGCAAACAACATGTGCAAGAAAAAAGGGCAAGTTGCACATGTTTTAAAGGAAAGGTTTACCCAAAAATGAATATTATAGTATCGATAGAAAATCATGGTTAAATGAGAGCACTTCTATTGTATCTGACCAATAAAAAGATTGATAAAAACTTACCAATGAAGATGCTGCTCATGTAGATGGGCTCAATGAAGTGGCTCAGTAGCGCCCCCTGGAAGCCCAACACCTGCCACTGCATGACTTTATCGGTGGCGGACATACTGACCACATGCGAGCCCATCTGCTCATACGAGCTGGAGAACTTAGAGAATACTTTCCCCTCCACCACCACGTGAAGACTGATCTGATTATTCACCTCCCATGCAGAGATGGACAGAGGGTTGAGTCGGCTAGAAAACAAGAATAACTGTTGGCATTTAAGTTGAGAAATCAAATAGCTTTCTGTAAAATGTCCTGCATGATTAGCATGTCTGGGCTATATTTCGGTCACTTTAATTTGATGGTCCTTTTGTTGAATTAAGTTACATTGCATCTACATATCAACTAATTGTCATTAGATTATAAGTAGACTGTAGGTTAGGCTTGGGGTTAGTGTAAGTTGACATGCACTTGCAAAGTTTCTTATAGTCAGTTAAATGTCTGTTGAAGGAGCAGAATCAGCAGATATTAAGCAGTCTACTAGGGGTGTCACGATTTCGATTTTTAATCGAAATCGAACGAAATTTATGCTCAATTTCGATTATTGAATCAAAAAATAGAATCGTCGATGCTGCCACGCCCCCATGTCACGTCAGCTTGGCCTGCCAAGCGGGAAAAAACCGGCTTGTTGAAGTGCTTGTTAAACTACAGAAGCAGGAGACCCGTCGACAGAACTTAAACCCTCTCCTCTTTCAATGAAGTCGCCGGTGTGGAAGCATTTTGGATTTCCAGTGAGTTATGTTGACAACGTTCGTGTTGAAAAACACAGTTTTGCAAGCTCTGCTATGTACGTATTACGTACGGTTCGTCCGATAGACAACACCGGCATCGCGATCCTCCGCCCGCCCCCGTTGCAAATCCACTCGCGTAAAGTACACACTCAGGCCCTGTTTACACTGTCTTTGTTTTTAAATGGCATTTTAGAACTACAACGATTTGACATCCACAGTGACGTGTAGCATTTCTGAGCAGCCCTCCTTCCTCTCTACCTCTGAAAATGCACATCACGTGACCACACAGACACAGACGCACACACAGCCATGCGCTCGAGACAGCAGGTCCAGGCAGTCAGAGGACTGCTTCAATCTTTCACTCACTTGTACTTAGTCATTTTAGCGAACACCTCAGATACTGTTGGCTGGTTCCTGTTGGTTGTGCGTCTTTTTTACAGACGCCATTATAACGACACAGATCACTGCCTATTCACGAAAAAGTGATTGACAGGTGGTAATTATGTGTGTGTCTTGCCTTTATTCATTTACTGTATGATTTGTTTATGGGTAAAACAAAGACCAGTCAGGTCAGGTAGTTTAAACGGTAGGCTACAAATAATTAATTGGTCATTAATTAATTAATTATTCATAATCGAAAATGTAATCGAATCATGCCTTTAGAATCGAGGATTTGGAGGATCGTGACACCCTTACAGTCTACTAATACTCAAATGCACCAATAAAATAAAGTGTCACCTGTATATCTTTTAAATAAAAGCCATTCTGTGAGCATGCACAAGGAGGAATCCAAATAATTAAAATTTAGCTCAACCAGTTAAACTGAGAAAGCTTTGCTGTTAAATCGGTTGCGCACGATCTAGTTAAAGTTACCGTTCTTGTCTTTATGCGATTAAATGTTTACCGATTCTTGTTAGGTACATATTATTCAAGATCAAATTTGATTCATAAATTCATGAGTGGAATATATGATAATATTTATTTCCAAAACCATCACGTTCTCTGTTCTTCAGTGGTGAATGCTTTTCCAGAGTCTTTAAAACATCTCTCGGTCTTCATTGTATTGCTTGATATATCTTGAACAACAGAGCTTCATCACACTGTGCATTGAATTTAATCTTCCTAAGACATATTGATGCATGTAGTATAAGTACGCCGTTATGGGCGACACGGTGGCTCAGTGTTAGCACTGTCGCCTTACAGCAAGAAGGTTGCTGGTTTGAGTCCTGGCTGGGTCAGTTGGCATTTCTGTGTGGAGTTTGCATGTTCTCCACATGTTGGCGTGGGTTTCCCCCACAGTCTGAACACATGTGCTATAGGTGAATTGAATAAAATAAATTGGTCGAATTGTGTGTGAATGAGTGTGTATGGGTGTTTCCCAGTACTGGGTTGCAACTGGAAGTCATACAACATATGCTGGAATAGTTGGCAGTTCATTCCACTGTGGCAACCCATGATAAATAAAGGGACTAAGCCGAAGGAAAATGAAAGTACACTATTGTAGTGTTATAAAAATCTCAAGCATCAGAATTCTTCTTGGTCGTATAAATATCAGCATTTAATGCCCTATTTTACCCATTTTTTGGATCTATTAATTAACGTGTTGCATTTATTTTTGTCTAAATGTTAAATGAGATCTTCAAAGAAGTTTCTGTCTATTTTAACTTCAGGCTTTAAAGGTTTAAAGGATCAATTCAATAAAAAAAATACTGATAATTTAAACACCCCCTTGTCACCCTAGATTCATGCGTTTCTTCTGTTTTTTTTATGTAAACATGCAGGATTTTTCTCCATCTAGTGCACTTCTATAGAGGTCAGTGGATTGGAGGCACATTAAAATAGCAATTATAATGTGGTTTCAAAGAGCTATAAATGATCCAAGACGAGGAATAAGAGCCAAACCTTGCAAACATTTGCTCATTTTCTAAACAAAAACGTCCATAGTTTTAACCACAAGCTCTGAGATGCAAACTTTTGTAGCTAAGAAGTTCATATCTGGAAAAGATCAAGCAAATCGTGGTACGTTTTCTATTTTACGACTGAAGTATGAAAGTAATGAACATCTTGAATAAATAAGGGTAAACAAACAGCAGGAAATGTATCAGTATGGAAGTTATTTTGGAGGTAAACAATTCTTGAAAGCAGGTCAGGTGTGCTTTTCTGCTTTGAGTGTGTCTGTTAGTGTGTGTTTACAGCTGAGACGGGATCTGTGATGCTCCTTTGGGCAGCTGGCTCAGGTACAGATGCAGAGTGATGTGATTTTTGAAGCTGAGCAGTTTGGTGGTCTCGTCCTGCTGAAACACCGACTTCTCCTTTAGAGCGCTGTTATTACTGAAGAACAGCAACAAGTTCCTGTAGAGAAACCTGCAGCACATACAATCACATTTTAAGTTCCATCCATTGGTGCTTTAAATCAATCATTGACTGACTAATGGCTCATTGCCATTTATTTACATTTACTCAAATTAATATGTTGGGGAAAATATTCAATTTAATTTTAAGAAACAGGTAAATTCAGGATAAATATATACAATTTAATAGAAATGTTGTAGTTTTACTTTTTTTTTTGCAATAATTGGTTTGAATTTATATGTATTATATTTTCATTCCTAATGATTATCGGTGACTAAACTCTAATTTTAATGAATCTAATGATTTAATAAGCTGTTGCATGGAGTTGACCTGCTTCTGGCACCAATTAACCAGCATTTCTTGGTTTTGCCTCAGAAACCAAAATGTTTTATGTCAGCCCACAAGTGTTCTATTGGGTTACGATCAGGGCACTGGGCTGGCCACTACTTGTGTTGGTCTGGAACCAAGATGCTGCTGTTCATTTTAATGAACATGAACAAAAAAAATAATTAGTTTTGTAGTTTGTATTTCATTTTATTTTTCTCAATTGCTGGTTTGAATTTAAATGTATTATCTTTCTGTTCATAAATATTTTAAGAGACAAAACTCTTATTTTAATTCATATTTAATGTTTAATAACAGTTTAATAACATTTTTGAACAGCTAGCGCACACCACAATTAATCCGCATTTCTTGGTTTTGCCTAAGAAACAGCATTTTTGATGTCAGCCCATAAGTGTTCTATTGGGTTAGGTTCAGGACACTGGGCTGGCCACTAATCATGTTGGTCTAGAAGCAAGATGCTGCTATTAATTTGAATAAACATGAATAAATTAGAGAAAAACATTTTTAAAAAATATATTTAGTTAAAATTTTGTAGTTTGTATTTTTTCCAATGACTCAATTTAATTTACATTTATTTTATTTTCTATTTTTAAAGACTTTAGGTGACCAAACTCTTATTTTAATGAACTTGGGAATGGAGTTGACCATCTTCTGGCACCTTTGAACAGGTATCACACAACCCAATTAATCAGCATTTCTTGGTTTTGCCTCAGAAACCAAATTTTTAATGTCAATCCACACGTTTTTTCTATTGGGTTAGGGTCAGGACACTGGGCTGGCCACTAATCCTGTTAGTCTGGAAGCAAGATGCTGCAGGTCATTTTAACAAACATAAAAAAAAAATAATTTAGTTTTGTAGTTTGTATTTTATTACATTTTTTTCTATCGCTGGTTTACATTACATTATTGTTCTGTTCCTAAAGATTTTAGGTGACAAAACTCTTTTTTTAATGCATATTTTAATGTTAAATAATGTTTAATAACACCTTTGAACAGTTACCGCACAACACAATCTGCATTTCTTGGTTTTGCCACGGAAACTGCATTTATGAAGTCAACACACAAGTGTTCCATTGGGTTAAGATCTGGACACTGGGCTGGACACACGTTGTTGATCTGGAACAAAGACGCAGCTCGCTTACAGGTGTGTTTGGGGTCATTTTCTTGCTGAAACACTCATTTCAACAACCTGTCTGCAGCCCCTAGATCATAAGTGTCAAATTCAGTTCCTGAAGGGCCGCAACTCTACAGTTTTGGTCCAACCCTAATTAAACACAGCCAATCCAACTAATTAAGGTGTTCAAGACTACTAGAGACTATTAAGCAGATGTGAGTTGGAGCTAAACTGTGCAGAGCTGTGGCCCTCCAGGAATTGAGTATGAGACCATTGCCCTAGACACTGAATTCAAACCAAAGTACACTCTGAAGATACTGAAGCATGGTGCTGCTAGAAAGCATGATATGGCGATGCTTCTTTGCAAAAACTCAGAAATGCTGAGGAATTCTGGTGTGCATTATAATCATCCTGGACCGGCAGACCTGTTCAAATGTGCCAGAAGTTCAAGTTTCAAGGCATTTTTTTATTAATTTAGTAAACATTGCTTTTTTTTTTAAGTACGATTTTAAAAATGCTAACACTGCAACTTTTCTGTAGAGTACTAATACATTAGACCATTTTTGGATTTGATTTAGAATGGAGTGCTAAATTTATGTGTATTGACATGAAAGTTATTATTAGGATTTTGAGCACACAATTGCATTAAATTAAATTTGCTGACATGCAAGATGTTTTACGAAGAAGTTAGTCTTCCTCATCCGTTCCAAAAATCTGTTTCAGATTCAGTTTTTCAGGAAGCATAGCACAAATACTTAAAGAATTTAAGCAAAAGGCATTTATATCAAACAAGTCCGTACGCGCTCAATAGAGCAAATCCAAAATAAACAAAGATCAAATTGTAATTCACTTGATAATATTGATAATAGCATATCTCTCTGAACTGGCCATCAAAGAGAACAAGAATGATGGAAACCTGCAAAAACTCAATCCCCACTACCTCATTAGTGATCTCCGGGCTGTTACTACTGCATGGGAATCGTGCAGGATTCGTCCTGTGGGTGCCGGACTGGCTTTGGTGTTAGAACTGCCTGTGCCAAGAGCAACAACCTCGCATCCTGTGGCTGCAGACCAAAAACACAAGACATTTCGTGTTTGGATTAGGATAAAACAAGGCAACAAACTGACAACCGCAACTCAGATTTAGACAGATTATCCATCCATCCAAGACGTGCTTGCATATTTTGTGGGGAGAGTCATGCACCAAAGTATATTTATTTAATTAGTTCAGGAAGTAAAAACTCTATATTCTCCAAAGCTGTATTATTTTTAGCAATAACTGGTGCAGATGTTGATGGATGAGCTAGAGTATTCAACACTTTTTATTATGACAGTATAAATCATGACAATATTTCATCTGTGAACACCAAGCGTTTACATGAGTTGCTTTTTGAATGTTCCTTTGATAAACCCGTTTCACTTCTTACAGCACATAGTTCGATTCCAGCATTGCATCACCGAGCTATCCACATTTCCTCCGGAGTATCGCGTAATTTCAGGTGCTTCACTTTCAATTTGTCGGCTTTAACTGCAGTTTGGAACTTTCACTTTCATTCAGGAACATTGTATTCATGCCCCCGTGAAAAAGGAGATGGATGCGAGTATGAACTGCTGGAAGAGTGTTGATTTTATACCGCACGCTGTAGGAGGGAAATAAAAACTCTGATTTGTTTGTCTGTGGTCCTTTTCTGACTCTGTAGGTGCAAAGAATAGTGTCAAACAGCAGTGTGTGTAGGGAATATGCTGTCGCAATATGGGGCAAAAAGCCCTACATGAAGGTAATAGTTTGATTGCGGTGTTCACATGTCTGTACTGCACTTCAATAATGCGACTAAAATCAGCAAACTCTTAATTCCATTTCTGTTTAGTTTGATTATACATTTAGTCAGATTAAGGTAATCAAAAATACTCTTAATTAAAGTATTGTCTTAACCATATTACAATCGGATTACTGGCATACTTGCAAATGTACTCAATGTGGATAAGCTCTGCTGGACATTAAGCGCTCTTTTCAAATATTGGTTAAATATAATGACTATCTAGGAAGCAATTGGTTACACCAATTAAAATACATGGAATATATGCCAGACAACTAAATTAAAGTGAAAATATACAGTTGAAGTCAGAATTATTCGCCCCCCTTCGATTTTTTTCTTCTTTTTAAAATATTTCCCAAATAATATTTAATAGAGCAAGGAAATTTTCACAGTATGTCTGATAATATTTTTTCTTCTGGAGAAAGTCTTTTGTTTTATTTCGGCTAGAATAAAAGCAGTTTTTAATTTTTTATGAACTATTTTTAGGTCAACATTATTAGCCCCTTTTAAGCTATTTTTTTCCCAGTAGTCTACAGAACAAACCATCATCATACAATAACTCGTCTAATTACCCTAACCTGCCTAGTTAACCTAAATAACCTAGTGAAGCCTTTAAATGTCACTTTAAGCTGTATAGAAGTGTCTTGAAGAATATCTAGTAAAATTTTATTTACCGTTTTCATGTCCAAGATAAAATAAATCAGTTATTAGAAATGAGTTTTTAAAACTATTATGATTAGAAATGTGTTGAGAAAATCTTCTAGTTTCAGCATGTTGAAGCTCCATCCTTAAGAGGAAGGAAAACATTGTTTGTCGTTTTTTAATTCCACTACACTAAAAATGTGTTTGACGCCCCTGAAATAAAAGTATAAAGTGTGTGTGAGTGATTCTGCAGATATTTGCTAATGATCAAGATGATTTATGGTACTTAAAGGAGCCTGTGCTATTAGTTTAATCAGTTATCTGGAAATACAGTAACATAGCTTGGAATGTCATGACAGCCGTGTAATACTTACAAAAACAAACAGACGTTCAAGATATTTCGAGCTAAATCCCTTCTATGAATGACTTAAACTCTATTCAGTTCATCAGATAACAATCTTATATCAATGAACTAAAATAATAATGAATTTAGCAGATGTGCTGTTTTCTAGCTGCCAGAATGAGCCCTGAAATGATCAAAACAAACAAGCGCTAACTCTGAACAATGCTATAGTTTCTGGCCTTGAACTCTGAGTTGTTTTAACTTCACGACACATTTACTGCCAACAAAGTGTTAACACTGAGCCAAATCTAACTCCCATATGGGAACATCTCCAATTTCACTGCCTTTTACTGTAAATGTTCCTAAAAATATGCTTTGACAGTTTCCGTGGCCATTCCTCTTGTTTAATATCGCACATCTGTATACAACATCTAAACATCCTGTAGAGGCTACCTAAGCCAAGATCATTATTCCAACACTTCCTGTACTTTCTGATGTTTGATTTACCTTCGGATAACGTCATTTTAGATGAGAAACGGTGAAAGATTTAAAAGGAAGTTATTTAATTGCTTCCTCGTCTGGTTCATTTTAAGGACTAATGTTATCTGATGGCTTCAGAGTTTCAAAGTGAAGATTTATTCAGGCCATTATATCATTAAACGGCCACATGATATATTACAAACACCAACAAACATGCATCACTGCTTCCTACACTATAGCATGCAAATGTTATAATTTGGAAAGAAAAATGAACAGCATAGATCTCTATAATGCTTTAAAGGGACAGTTTACCCCAAAAATGAAAATTAATCAGAATTAATCATCCAGAATTTGAAGTTTTTACATACGTGTATACGCTTATTTATATTTATTCTATTTTATATATACTTATAAATAAACATTTTCTCAACAATATGCATGTCTTTATACAGTATATATATATATATATATATATATATATATATATATATATATATATATATATATATATATACACACTGTCACTTTATTAGGTACACCTGTCCAACTGCTCGTTAATGCAAATTTCTAATTTTTCAAATTTTTGCCATAATCATAATCATAATAATATTGTAAATAATGTACAATTTCTTGCACAGAATGTTCGTTTTGTTTTACATGACCGGGCGATTGATTTGCACTTTTAAGCATGTGTTTATTGTTATTCTCAAACATGTATGAATATGGCATTATCTAAATTATGAAAGACAAGATTCAGCTAGATTTTAATAGTTCTAAAGATAAAAAGTCTTAAAATAAGTCACCTTTTCTGAACTTTTTTTGATTAGTGTAATTTTTCATTTTTAATAAAAAAAAACTAAACAAAGAAAATTATAATTGTATTGAGCTGTCTCTTTAAAGTCAAGCATGTCTATAATGTCCTGCTGGAATTACTACAGCATTTACAGAAACTATTTTAGTGTGGGAAGTCATTCAGAGTAAACAAGACAAGTTCATTCCATACATTTTCTCTCCGGTCGTGCTCCTGTCTGACATGTGTTTTCATTCATCACCGTCTCTGAGCATCCGGCCATGCAAAGTTCCCACATCTCTTCTTTTAACTTCAGAAAACGCACTTCCATTCATTTATGATCATCCAATGAGGATTTCTGTGACAGGATTTTAATTTGGAGTTCATACACTTGTCACTGAAATAACTGTACAGCGTGGTGTTTTTAGTGCACTGATTGCTCCAAACAACAGCAACACCAAAGTCAAATTCCAACTTAAATTCATAAACTTTACCAAACAGACTACAGATCAGCTGCGTTTCTTTTTTCCACTGCAACATGATTTTAAAACAAATAAACTATATTAATAATACATTTTAACTCAGTCATATATTTGAAATTGATGTTTAATGAAGCAAGGACATGATTCACAGTATTTCCTATTAGATTTACTTAAAAATTAAATTAAATAACAATAATTTACAGATATATTTTAGTAGTTATTAGAATTATTACTTTTAAAAATGTGTTGAAAAATACTTTTTTTCTTTGTTTAAACAGCAATTTATTGAAAATTTCACATTAGGGCTAGTCATTTTGTCTTCAACTGGATTTTGTTTTTATTATACACTAATATGTTTTGTTTTAAAGAGTTGTGATCACTTAATGTTTTTAAATTAATAAAATATTATATATATATATATATATATATATATATATATATATATATATATATATATATATATATATATATATATTATAAAATATGAATACGTATACACAGTTATAAGACTATAAGGGTGCTTTCACACCTGTGAATCGATTCAGTTGAACCTTCATCCACCAGTGGACACCGACATTGGGCCAACTGGGTGGACCTTACAAAATAATCCCTGTATTTGGATCCGCACTTCCTCTTCAGCATCCCGTTCACATTACAAACATAATGTTATTTATAGTAACATTATTACTTTTTGAACAATAGTAAAATAATAAACAATAAATATAAAAATACTTGTGGTGGGCAAAGATTAATCACAATTAATTGCATCCAAAATATATATATATTTTTTGTAATACATGTATTTGTGTATTTATCATAATTATAATAAATCAAAATCAGTCAATCAAATCATATACTATTTTTAAGCATCATTAAAAAATCTACCCAAAAAGACTTTGAGGTTTTTGAGGTATATATGACCCATAATTATTTTGATGACGCATTCTGCGAGATCTGATGATGCAGATTCTGTGCAGGACAGACTGAATCTGTTCAGATATTAAATATCACATGACGTAGAAATACAAATACCACACTAAAAAATTGTGGGCTGACATCCGCTGCGTTTTGACTTACGAGAGAGCATGACAAATGCAGCCAACGTTCCGCCACAGCCTGAGAATTCTGGGTAATTGTCCATTAGCTTTGTAAACATCTCCCTCACCACGCTGGGAACCTGGTCCTTTATAGGGTTCTTCCTTTCTGTGTAAAAAAACCCAACCACAATTAAACTATTAGTCACGTTCACAGATATTTACAAATTCCACATTAATAGAAAAGGTTATTATCATGGCTAAAACATTTCAGCGTTGACTTAAGCAGTTTTTAAATGGGCTATTAAATAATCATTATTTTGTAAACAGACTTCTTTTACAGCTCTCCAGAAGTTAAATAGGGGAGTTTTATCATGTTAAATCCATTTAGCCTAGTAATAGCTAATAAACTGGATTAGACCATTAGCATCTCACTCAAAAATTCCTAAAGAGACTTGATAATATTCATCTTATCAAATATTACATGAACACTCCACTTTTTCTTGAAATGCAATAATTTTTACAGCTCTCCTAAAGGAAAAAGTTGAGTTTTTCCATGTTTTAATTCATTCAGACAATCTCCTGGGGCCTCATGTACGAAGACTTGCGTGCCTCTAGAAGTCGCCAATGGAAATAAAACAGACACGCACAAAAATATGTGCGTACGCCAGCCATAAAGCTGGCGTGGAGCTGCGCACATTCCCACGTTCAGTTCATCGTTAGTAAATCCAAACGTAAGCGATTCTGAGCGTGAAACCTGGCGTACGCAAAGTTTTTGTGCGTACGCAGCAATGATACATGAGGCCCCTGGTCTGGCACTTTTAGCTTAGCTTAGCTTAGCATAGTTCATTGAATCAGATTAGACCATTAGCATCTCACTCAAAAATTACTCAAGAAATTTTTGATCATTTTACTATTATGTTTTTATTTTACTTTTTTTATTTTTTACTATTATCATTTTACTATTATACATTTTACTATTATTGAGTATTAAATGAACACTCCACATTTTCTGGAAATACACTAATTTTATAGCTTTCCTAGAGGAAAAAAAAAGAGTTTTAGCATGTTTGCATCCATTAAGCCAATCTCCAGGAGTGACACTTGTTGTTTAGCTTAGCATAGTTCATTGAATCGGATTAGACCATTAGCATCTCGCTTAAAAGTTACTAGAGAGATTTGATGATTTTCTTATTATCAATTATTAAATGAACACTCCAACTTTATTTTAGAAATAAGTTTATTTTGCAACTCCCCTAGAGTTAAATATATGAGTTTTACCATGTTTGAACCCAATGAGCCGATCTTCTGGTCTAGCACTTTTATCTCAGCTTAGCATAATTCATTGAATCAGATTAGACCATTAGCATCTCGGTCAAAAATTACTAAAGAGATTTGATCATCTTACTGTTATCAAATATTAAATGATCACTTCAACATTATTTTAGAAATAAGATCATTTTACTGCTTCTCTAGAGTTAAAGAGTTGAGTTTTACTATGTTTGAATCCATTCAGCCAATCTCCAGGAGTGGCACTTTCAGCTTAGTTTAGCATAGTTCATTGAATCAGATTAGACCATTAGCATCTCCCTCAAAAATACTAGAGTTTTAATAGTTTTCCCATTATCAAATATTACATAAACACTCCACTTTATTTTGGAAATAGACTCATTTACAGCTCTACTAGAATTAAATAGGCGAGTATTACCATGTTTAAACCATTCGGCTGATCTCAGGATCTTGCACTTTTAGCTTGTTTTAGCTTAGCATAGTTCATTGAATCAGATTAGAACATTAGTGTCTCACTTAAAAATTACTAAAGAGATTTTTGATCATTTTCCTGTTAACAAAAATTAAATTAACACCCCACTTTTTTGGAAATAAGACTCATTTTACAGCTTTCCTAGAATTACATAGATTAGTTTTACCATGTTTGAATCCATTCAGCCGATCTCCTGGTCTGGCACTTTTAGCTTAGCATAGCATAATTCATTCAATCGGATTGAACAAAAAAAAAAAAAAGAAGTGGAGTAATGCTTTAAATACATCCACACTTTAAGAAATGATTTACCAATCACAGCTCTTCCAGAATGGATTTGCGTGATTGTTGATTCCTTCTCTCTTACTGGTAGAGGAGGAGGGCCCACTGAAAACAGAAAACACACAAATTAAAGAAAACATTAGCAGCTCTTGCACATTTATGACCTCTACATTCAAGTCTTGCAATATTCAGATTTAATGTGTTTGTGATTTTATTATTTAGCTAATTAAAATTGAGTTTTCAGGATGGTGCTGCAAGGTGTTATTTATATACATGACCGATACATGAGCTACACTTAGGAAATATGCATTCAAGCTAATTAATATTGTTTGTTCAAATCCCCAAATCTATGCAAGAACCACAGATATTATATGACCAGAGTGAGTAGTAACAGATACTATTTTATATTATTCATAATCCTTCGGCTTAGTCCCTAATTTATCAGAGGTCGCCACAGTGGAATGAACCGCTAACTATTCTAGTAAATCATATTATATCATATTAGCTAGGCAAACATTAAGGGATTAATCACATCCAAGATAAAAATTTGATACACACACATATATAATATATATACATACATACATACATATATATATACATACATACATACATACATACATATATACATATATATATATATATACGTATATATATATATATATATATATATATATATATATATATATATATATATATACATATATATATATACATATATATATATATATACATATATATATATATACATATATATATACATATATATATACATATACATATATATATATATATATATATATATATATATATATATATATATATATATATATATATATACATATATATATATACATATATATATATATATACATATATATATATATATATATACATATATATATATATATATATATATATATATATATATATATATATATTATGTGAAAACAAACTTTTATTTGGGATGTGATTAATCTTTACCCAGCACTATTTAAACTATAATAAGAATACAATGTAATATATAATACAATATTATATATTGTATTACTGTTTATATATCATTTCATTATATAATTTTATTATATATCGTTGTTAAAAAATCTGGAGAGCAATAAATTATATGTAATCTGGATTATTATGCACTCAGATATTATTTACTCAATAGTTGAATTGTTCACAATTCATAGATTCTATTCATCCAGTGTTGATATTTTTTCATTGACACCAAACATCAAATAAGGGTTAGCACAAAAGTAATGCAAATGCAATCCAAAAGTAGTCCGATTACATTACCATATAGAGTTGAAGTTAGAATTGTTAGCCCTTAAATAAATATACATTTTTAAAATTTAAACGTTTCCCAAATGATGTTGCACAGATTCAGCAATTTTTCACAGTATTTCCTATAATATTTTTTCTTCTGGAGAAAGTCTTACTTGTTTTGTTTCGGCTAGAATAAAAACAGTTTTTAATTATTTAAAAACATTTTAAGCTCAATATTATTAGCCCCTTCAGCAATATTAGTGTTGGATCGTCTCCAGAACAAACCACTGTTATACAATGACTTGCCTAATTACCCTAACTTTACCCTAATTACCCTAGTGAAGCCTTTAAATGTCACTTTAAGCTGAATCCTAGTGTCTTGAAGAATATCTAGTCTAATATTATGTGCTGTCATCATGACAAAGAGAAAAGAAATCAGCTATTAGAAAATGAGTTATTAAAACTATTACATTTTAACTATAAAATTGGGGGAAAATATAAAATAATTCTAATTTAACATTCATTCAACTCTATGCATAACTTTTAAAAGTTTTTAATGTGTTTATAAGGTAATACAGTTAGATTTACGCAAACGAAAATGATGCAGAAGATAAGATTAAATGCCAGCTCAATGTGTGAACATCACTTTTTTTGTTGTTGATTTTTGCATCAAAAGACAATAGCTGCAAACCCCCCTCAAACAGGAAAGAGCTTCACCGCGGTTTCAGTAAAATGACACACATTATGGGCTGTTTCGATGGGAGAGAGTGGGTAAACTTTCACATTGAATTTCAAAGTTTGCTTCTTTATATTAATAATGGAAGGGCTGACTAAGTGCTCGCATCGATTCTATGGAAAGAGTCGAGCAGAAGGTCACACGATATTATTTGCAAGCAGACAATGGAGGAAAATAAAGCAGTGCCGGTAACAGTCAGTTTAGGGGTTAAACCAAAAATCTGATCTGAAGTATTCATTATGCTTAAAACTGACATTGAAAACTGAGTTGCTGCACTCTATATTGCATTTATTTCAATCGTCATTCGATCATTACCGGTATCAGTATCTGAAGGAATCTCATCATTCTCTAGACTGGCTAGGAGCTCTTTGAGGGCCAGTTCTGATGCTTTGGCTCGGGCTTCTTTCTTTGTGGTCCCCATGCCGGTCTTATACTGGATTCCATCGATCACAGCGCAGAACGCAAAGTAAAAGCCCGAAATCCCCGCTGCTCACAAAACACAGAGAAAAATGCTTCTCTTAGAGTTTTATCTTATTTCTAGTGCAAATATCTACAACTAGACAAGCAGAAAATGTTGTCTTGTTTTCAGAAATAACGGATTTAAAATTAAGTGAGTTTTTCCTTAAAACGAGCCAATGGGGTAAGCAAAATAATCTTGCACTTGCTTTAAATAATTTTACTTACCCCATTTGCAGATTATGTTGCTTGTTTTAAGGATAAACGCACTTAATTTTGATGCATTATTTCTGAAAACAAGGCTGGTCTAGAAAATGTTTCTTGATTTAAAAAAATATAGTTATTTGGAGACAAGACAGAAAGCATTGTTTGCAGTATGAATGCATGCATGCCCTGCAGTGTAATAACAGAGATAAGGTAAAATCCAACATTCACCAGTGGTCACGGTTTCTTTCAGATCCAGCTGAAACTGCAGAACTTGTGAGAGCTGGTACAACGCTGACACCGGGTGAGTATCTCCACGCTTATATCTGTCAATCAACTCACGGGGAAGAATCTTCGGCTTTGAATCTGCAAAAGAGCAATGTTTACAAGAAAAACATGTTAAAGCCTGCCACACTTTTTCCTGTCTATCGATCCGTTTCACAAGATGTTTATGATGTGTTTGAATACATCTTAAATTCCTATCTAAAAAAATTGCAAAGAATGATTTTCTGAAATTAAACTAAGCAAGTGAAAGTCAGAATGTGAGAATATAAAACCAAATTAATGAGGTAAAGTTGGTTTATATGCACACATTTGTTCAGTGACAAGGGGTATATATTGTTTACCATACCACTTTGAAAATTCGGTCAGAAAAAGCATGCAAGTATGACTTTAAAACAACATTAGAACTATTTATTTGACTTTAAACAAAGTTGTACTTTGATAGTCATTCTCTGCTAATATGTGTTTACCATTTAGAATTGGCAAAGAATACTTTTCTGAAATTGAACCAAGCAGGTGAAAGTCCGAATGTGTGAATATAAAACCAAATAATGAGGTAAAGCTGGTTTTATATTCCCACTTTCGATCAGTGACAACTTGTGACAAGCTCCTTATATTGTTTACCATGGAACTTTGAATATTTGGTCAGAAATAGCATGCAAGAAGGACTTCAAAACAACATTAGCACTATTTATTTACCTGTGAACAACGTTGTACTTTTTAGTCTTTGTCTGCTAATAAGATTTCCCTATTTAGAGTTTGCAAAGAATGATTTTCTGAAATTAAACTAAGCAAGTGAAAGTCAAAATGTGAGAATATAAAACCAAATTAATGAGGTAAAGTTGGTTTTATATGCACACATTTGTTCAGTGACAATGTGCCTATATTGTTTACCATGCTACTTTGAATATTTGGTCAGAAATAGCATGCAAGTATGACTTCAAAACAACATCAGCACTGTTTATTTGACTTTAAACAAAGTTGTACTTTCTTAGTCTTTAGCTGCTAATATGATTTCCCTATTTAGAGCTTGCAAAGAATACTTTTCTAAAAATGTAATATTAAGGAGAAAGTCTGAATGTGCGAATATAAAACAACTTTACCCCAATAACTAAAAGAAGAGTTTTGATGCAAAAACCTCAAAGGGCCGTCTAAAATTCCCACCGAAAATTAATATTTTTCACAGCAGTCCTTTGTTTATGTTGAGATATTTCACTTTGAAGATCAGGAAAAGGACTTATTCTTTGCCATAAAAGTGGTTATTACGGAAAATACTCACAGGAGCCTGATAAAATGCTATTTTAGAGGAAAATTTTAGACATCATTTAGAGATTTTTGCATCTAAATTCTTTAAATATACCTCAGTTTTCCAGAAACACAAAAGAATGAACTGAATGTCAATGCCTAACTGATTTTGTTGTTGGGGACCAATGGTTGTCCAGGTGAACGTCTGTTATTGTTGTTGATGTCGGTGAAGTCTGAGAAAGGTGGAGGTGATGGAGAATTGTTTGTCCAGGGACTGTGGGTCATGCTGGACCCTCTGGAGCCAGAAGTCCTCATCATCATTATCTTGAGGAAAAAAACAGCTTACACGACACAAATATAGTAAGAAAGACAAAATTATCAACCTTATTGTATGTTGACACAAAAACAACTTAACATGTAAAATAATGTCGTAAATAGTATAAAAAGCAGGTCCCTAGTTACTTGGTCACAGCTAACGTTAGTTTTAAAAAAAAAATTCGATGACTAAGCTAGCAAACGTTACTTTAATCAATGACGGAGGAAAGCGCGGCCTTATCATTTAACGTTAACGTTGTCGACGTTAAAATTCGTGTATCAGTCTTCAAAATCGCATGAAACACATTTCAGTTAAATTAATATTTACGCAATGATGATATATGATATTTTTGTTACAATAAAACGGACTGAAGTGAAATAACGCCGAATCATAGGCTAGTCACGCTGCTAGCGCGCTAATCTAACTTCGTTGACGACGTTAACAATAATAAAAAAAACTAAAAACGACCTAGGTTTATTTTATCTGATCATTCAAGCATTAAAATATTATAAATACATATTTGAACGAACGCAAACACACATTAAACCACATACGCTCGTGCACTTACCGAGCGACCTCAATACACAACTGAATCTGATTATGCACACACTCAACACACAGTCACACACTTGACTATACACTAGACTGACAGATTGACAGATGAACTCTCTCTTGCACGTTTTCAATGTAAACTAATCTTGTCCAAGCCTTTGATGTGCACCCATAGGAGATTTTGTATGGAGATCAAAGTTTTATATTTAATATATATGTTTTTCATTAGTGACAGGGCTTGTTAAGGTCATCAGGAAGTAACAGTAAAGCTAGTAGTGCATAATAGGGACTCCAAAGGGGTTTTTACTGGTTACTCATGAAAACAGAGTTTTCCAGAGATGCATATGACTCAACACTCTGTGCAACAAGCTACTTTTTTCATCATGCACTAAAAATAGAAGACCTTTATTAACCACAATGTTGACATCAAAAGAACAGGAGACCCACTTTGCATGAGCTATACGTGCTTTACAGTTGTAAAGCTGTAATCTGACAAAAACAAACCCGGGTTTTTAACCTTTTGTTCAGAACTTCATCCAGTCGGTTGATGGCTAAATTATTTGTAATTGAATTGATTAAATAACATGAGATTTATGTTATATTCTATATTATTTTGAATAATATTATGTAGGCCTACTATGCTTTTATGAGATGATCATCTGAAATTAAATCAGATATAATAAAACTTTAATTTTCTCACTCAATTTCTTTTGACTTAGGCCCTATCAGGGTTCTCCACAGCAAAATGAACTGCCATATATTTAATTTAATTTAAGTTAATTTTCCCTGCTTTATCAGGGGTCGCCACTGCATAAACTGCCATTTATTCTATTATTTTTTTGTTTTGTTTTTTATTTAATTTGATTTAACTTTATTATAATGAGCAAAATTAAACAATATATGTAAAAAAAATGTGTTTTTTAAATTTATTTATTATATTCATTTATTTATTATTTATTTAATTTTATTTCAATGATCAAAATCAAACAATATTTGTAAGATTTTATTTAATTTTATTTTAATGATCAAAATCAAACAATACATGTAAGATTTTGTTTTGTTTTATTTATTTATTATTTTTATTTATTTATTATATTATTTTAATGATCAAAGTCAAACTATATATATATATATATATATATATATATATATATATATATATATATATATATATATATATATAAGATTTTGTTTTGTTTTATTTATTTATTATTTATATTTATTTATTATTTTTATTTTACTGATCAAAATCAAAAAATATATGTAAGGTTTTATTTTGTTTTGTTTTATATATTTATTATTTTTATTAATTTATTAATTATTTTTTATTTTATTTCATTTTAAAGATCAAAATCAAACAATATATGCAAGATTTTGTTTTGTTTTATTTTATTTATTTATTATTTATTTGTTATTTTATTTTAATGATCAAAATCAAACAATATATGCAAGATTTTATTTTATTGTATTGTATTATTTTATTTTAATATAATTTATTGTTTTATTTATTTAATGTTTATTTATTTGTTTATTATTTTATTTTAATGATCACAATCAAACAATACATTTAAGATTTTATTTTATTTTGTTTTATTTATTTAATATTTGTATTTATTTATTTTAAAGATCAATGCCAAACAATATATGTAACATTTTGTTATTTAATTCATTTATTATTTTTATTTTCTAATTATTTATTTAATATTTCATTTTAATGAAAAAAATCAAGCAAACTATGTAAGGTTGTTGTGTTTTATTTATTTATTATTTTCTTTATTATTATTTTTTTTTTTTTGTTTTATTGATCAAAATAAAACAACATATGTAGGTTTTTATTCTGTTTTTAATTAAACTTATTTTATCCGAAAAATCAAAGCCAAACAATACATGATTTCTTTAAACAAATGAACATTAATGCATTAATTATTATCAACAGATCCCTGGATAACTTGACGTTAATCACCCCAGTGGAAACATATGTGGTGTTTTTGACAGTGGAGCCTTATGATGAGCAAAAAAAAGCAAGACATCCTACCTCAAAGCCCACACGCTAATATTGATGCCTGGAAAAACCTACCTATCTATAAGAAAAGGACGTCACTGAAATCATTCCCCTAAATTCTGTTTCCATGCATGCAGGCACAATCCTGAATCTGGACTCGCTGTTTTTTGTATAGTGTTTTTTTATTATCAATAGTGTAAATGATTAGTTTTGCATGACCAGGCCATGTCTTGATGTGCAATGACAAGCATGCAAAGTGCAGTGTAGGTGTTTTTTGACACACTGTGGTATATGGTTTACTCAGTGGTACAGTTAAAGCAAACAGCTCTGTTGGATGTGTTGCAGATATTATCTTACATCTAATTATATATATATACATTATGTAGGAGTACTTATTCCACTTTGTCAGCTGTCCTTAATGATCTATATGATACAGTGTACCTGGCATTTTATTTGCGTCAATTGTTTCCTTAGCACTTACTCTTTCTTTCTTGTTGAATATATATTTTTGTGTGTGCAGCAACTCCGGAAGAGTACAAAGAATTAGTCGAGATGCTGGAAAAGAGCCCAGACTGATGATTAACCGCTTGTTTTTACTGTAAACAAATCAACATATTGTTAACAAAGCAGCAATAGGACTGAAAAAAGGAGAAATACTGAAAGATCGATCGTATTGTTAGAGCCACAGAGTATTGTTAATGATTTATTTTTTCATACAGGTTCTATATACTCTTACCGGCCACTTTATTAGGTACACCTGTCCAACTACTCGTTAATGCAAATGACTAATCAGCCAATCACATGGCAGCAGGTCAATGCATTTAGGCATGTAGACATGGTCAAGACGATCTGCTGCAGTTCAGAGTGAGCATCAGAATGGGGAAGAAAGGGGATTTAAGTGACTTTGAACGTGGCATGGTTGTTGATACCAGACGGGCTGCTCTGAGTATTTCAGAAACTGCTGATCTACTGGCATTTTCACGCACAACCATCTCTAGATGGAGAATGGCCTGAATAAGAAGAAATATCCAGTGAGCGGCAGTTCTGTGGGCGCAAATGCCTTGTTGATGCCAGAGGTCAGAGGAGAATGGCCAGACTGGTTCCAGCTGATAGAAATGCAACAGTAACTCAAATAAGCACTCGTGACAACCGAGCTCTGCAGAAGAGCATCTCTGAACACACAACACGTCCAACCTTGAGGCGGATGGGCTACAGCAGCAGAAGAGCACACCGGGTGCCGCTCCTGTCAGCTAAGAACAGGAAACTGAGGCTACAATTCACACAGACTCACTAAAACTGGACAATAGAAGATTGGAGAAACGTTGCTGCTCTGATGAGTCTCCATTTCTGCTCACACATTCAGATGCTCGGGTCAGAATTTGACCTCAACATCATGAAAGCATGGATCATCCTGCCTTGTATCAGTGGTTCAGGCTGGTGGTGGTGGTGTAATGGTGTGGGGGAGATTTTCTTTGGGTCCATTAGTACCAATTGAGCATCAACGCCACAGCCTACCTGAGTATTGCTGCTGACCATGTCCATCCCTTTATGAGCACAGTGTCTCCATCTTCTGATGGCTACTTCCAGCAGGATAACACACCATGTCATAAAGTGCCAATCATCCCATTCTTGAACATGACGATGAGTTCACTGTACTCAAATGGCCTCCACAGTCACCATATAATAATCCAATAGAGCAGCTTTGGGATGTGGTGGAACGGGAGATTGGCATCATGGATGTGCAGCCGACAAATCTGCAGCAACTGTGTGATGCTATCATGTCAATATGGAGCAAAATCTCTGAGGATTAAGGCAGTTCTGAAGGCAAAAGAGGGTCCAACTCGATACTAGTAAGGTGTACCTAATAAAGTGTCCTGTGAGTGTAAACACAGTATTTACCATTATATGTAATATTTTGTAGAAAGTCTTATTTTGGGGTTTGGATGGAATATAATACTATTCTGTATACTATGAAATACTATTTATTTATTTATTTAAAAATGCAGAAACTGCTGGGGATAATATTATTAGCCTCCTAAGATCTTTTTTTGATTGTCTACAAAACAAACAACTGTTGTCAATGATTTGCCTAATTAACTTAAATTGCCTTGTTAGTTAACCCTTGAAAAGTCACTTTAAGCTGAATACTAGTGTCTTGAAGAATATCTAGTCAAATATTATCTACTGTCATCATGGCAAAGACAATAGAAATGAGTTATTTTAACTTAGTTTAAACTATTATGTTTAAAAATGTATTAAAATAATTCTTCTTCTTAATTTAAACTCAGAAAATGCATAATATTGATAAAATCATTCTGCTGTCCTGACGCCTGATACAAGTAGTAAATAAGCTGATGCAAGTGAATGAAAACTGCTTTAATTATCAGACTTGATTGAACTTTTTGATTTATGACAACATTGATTTAATAACAACTTTGTGTTTTACAGGGAGGGGGAAAAATGCCCTCATTTCACTAGAGAAAATACTGTGTCTCAATTAAAACAGCTCATTTCTTAATCTAATTGAAAGCAATGCACATGGTCTTGAAAAGGTGCCAGTAAATATGGGCTCTTGTTCAATTTGTCAACTGCTTTGTGCTGCTCCCTTCTGGTGCAAATTGATATTGACTATTATTACAATAAGAAACCTTTTAGCGAGAATTCTATTAGGCAATTTGAATAAATATATATTTTATGCAGTGCATGCTGTGATCTAGCACTGCCTAATTCAGTCCAAAGAGTATTTATTCAAACCTAGAAAACCAAAGATCCAACAAAGTGGTCCAACTAACAATGAACATTTTAAATAGATTTGCTGCATTGCAATCCAAATGTATAAGCCAGGGGTGACGCGGTGGCGCAGTAAGTGGTGCTGTTGCCTCAAAGTAAGAAGGTCGCTGGTTTGAGCCTCGGCTGGCTCAGTTGGCATTTCTATGTGGAGTTTGCATGTTCTCGCGTGGGTTTCCTCCCCGTGCTCCAGTTTCCCCCACAGTCCAAAGACATGCGGTACAGGTGAATTGGGTAGGCTAAATTGTCCATAGTGTATGAGTGTGAATGAGTGTGTATGGATGTTTCCCAGAGATGGGTTGCGGCTGGGAGGGCATCCGCTGCGTGAAACATGTGCTGCATAAGTTGGCGGTTCATTCCGCTGTGGCGACCCCGGATTAATAAAGGGACTAACCCGACAAGAATATTAATTAATGAATATCTAATCCAGTATGAGACAGAAAAGTATATCCAAATTTTCAGAACACACAAAACAGTATAATGAATATCATATAATGATCTTCTACTTCATGGTGAGATTTTGTGAATGAAAATGACGCGCGTCTTTGCAAAATTAATTCACACTATGTACGGTCATACTATATTAATAGGAATGCAATCATAAAAACAAAAAGTTCCAATAGAGCTCGGGAATCGATGTCACGATCAGTTGCGGTCAGCCATGTTTGTGGACAAATGCTGGAGCGCACAATGTAAACAAATGCAAATCACAACAGAAAAAGCCAACCGTTTTATAGTAATATCCTGTAAAAGTACATTTTATTCTGAGTGTTGACCGAATAAAATGGATATATATATAAGATTTTATATAAGATTTTGTTTTGTTTTGTTTTATTTATTTATTATTTATTCATTATTTATTATTTTTATTTAACTGATCAAAATCAAAAAAAATATTTTATTTCATTTTAAAGATCAAAATCAAACAATATATGCAAGATTTTGTTTAGTTTTTTATTTATTTATTTTTTTATTTAATTTATATTTATTGTTTTATTTTAATGATCAAAATCAAACAATATATGCAAGATTTTATTGTATTGTTTTGTATTATTTTATTTTAATATAATTAATTGTTTTATTAAATTTTTTTGTTGATTTATTATTTTATTTTGATGATCACAATCAAACAATACATTTAAGATTTTATTTTGTTTTATTTATTTAATATTTGTATTTATTTATTTATTTTATTTTATTATTTATTTTTGAGTGGGGTTGTGCCCCATTAGAGCTTCATGTCTAGCAACGCCCCTTGGACTAATGTTATCTGTGTGAAAATGTGAACGTCAATGTGTGCTTGATGCTTCTATCAGTCTATGTCGCTCCTGTCGCTGTTCATTTGTGCTTCATCCAAAACTCCACATCTATAATCCTCTTAGTCTATGCTGGCATCATCTTCAGCAGCTCAAACACTCTAATGGCTAATGGACAGACGGCTGCTTCTCACTAAGGGCTGCTGTTTATGCTAATGAGATGGAGAGATGAGCACTAGTGGGCGGGGCTTTCCCCCTCGGAAGACACATACAAGGGAGAATGTCGAAGATTAACACAATTAATTCATGTTTATCATTAAAAGTTGGATATATTCACGCACTGCTGACGCACAACTGGGTTTAAACCCCTTATGAAAGTAATTTTTGCATAAAAGTTCCCCCTTAAAGTCTATTTAAACAGATATTTTAAATCGGTTCTTTAAAACAAACATTATGAAATTAAAACCTTTCTCTTGCATTAAGCCCATGTCTAACATCATCTAAATGATCTTTGCACATCTATTTATGCCGGCTATGTAGAAAGTGGAAACCAGTGCAGAGGATCAGAAAATGATGAATGAATTATAATCAAAGAAATCTGAGATGTGTGATGATAAGGTTTGACCTACATAACCTGACCTCAGAAACACCACAGGAGCATCCGAGGAGCCTTTAAACCGTTCATATGAATGTTTTGATGTGTATTGTGTCATTTGCAGCTTATACAAAGAGATTAAGGGCGACACAGGGGTTTGCACTGTCGCCTCACAGCAAGAAAGTCACTGCTTCTAGTCCAAGGACTTCCAGTTGGCATTTCTGTGTGGAGTTTGCATGTTGTCCCCATGTTGGCGTGGGTTTCCTCCGGGTGCTCCGGTTTCCCCCACAGTCCAAACACATGTGCTATAGGGGGATTGATCAACTAAACTGGCCGTAGTGTGAATGAGAATGTATGGGTGTTTTCCAGTACTGGGTTGCAGCTGGAAAGGCATTTGCTGTGTAAAACATATGCTGGATAAGTTGTCGGCTCATTCCGCTGTGGTGACCCCTGATGAATAAAGGGATTAAGCTGAAGGAGAATGAATGAATGAATCAATCAATGAATCAATGAATGAATAAAGGGATTAAGCTGAAGGAGAATGAATGAATGAATGATCGTCTTGTCTTTTGGTTTCGATTTAGCAACCTTTCAGTGACCTTGGTGGGTTTTTTGGTCATCTGACGCCTTTATTAAAAATATGGAAGTCTTACTTCCCGGACTAACATCAGTTCCTTTGTTCCAAACAATGCGAGGATGCTGTTATTCATATTCGGTGACAAAACCAAAATATGCTTTTTACTGTGGGACCATTTATGCTGTATCCGTTAAGGCTTTGATCCTGCTGTATAAATATTTTAACACCGATACACATGGGAATAGAAGTTGTTTATGATAATGTCTTTTTTGCTTTGCATGCGTATCAGGAAACATGCAGAAATAAAAATGATTATAATAAACACAAGGGAAAATTCAATCTTTCAAAGTGGTGAACAATCCGGGAAGCCCAGCCTATGTATGGTATATCCGTAGTGCTGTGTTTAATAGTTTTACAATGTGTTTACTGTATTTAATTCTTTTTTTTTTTTAATCACAGACGTTATTTTTCCCCCACTGCGAATACCATTAAAACATTACAAAATATATGTGTTTTTACTATTAAAACCAGTTCATTTTAACAGTCTCCAGTGTGTTTGTGACATGTAATATTAGGATTTACACTACCTGACAAAAGTCTTGTCGCCTATCCAAGTTTTAGGAACAACAAATCATAACTTGACTTCTAGTTGATGATGATTTGGTATCAGAAGTGTCTTATATGAAAGGTAAAGGCCGCTAGATTACACTTATTTGAGCTCAATAAAATCTGATCATGTCTTGATGTTGACTGATTTGATGAGGACAGTGCGGTCTGACTCTGCTCAGACTAAAGTCTCATCACTGAACAGAAATAATGTCCAGTATAGAATATAAAGTCCTGCTGCAGTGGAGACAGAATGAATATCGTGTCTGACTCCATCATGAGCTTGGAGGACTGCATCCATACATCTCTGACATGACTCAAATCACTGATTAATAAAGTCATCTGGAATGCCAAAGAAAGTGTTCCTGCAGGATCCCAGAGTTCATCAAGAGTCTTTGTGTTCATCTTCAGCGCCTCCTCCTTCATCATGCTCAATAATGTTCATATCTGGTGACTGGGCAGGCCAATCCTGGAGCAGCTTGACCTTCTTTGCTTTCTGGAGCTTTGATGTGGAGGCTGAAGTATGAGCAGGAGCGCTATCCTGCTGGAGAATTGTCCCTCTCCTGTGGTTTGTAATGTAATGGGCAGCACAAATGCCTTGATACCTCAGGCTGTTGCAGATCTCTCGCACGCCTCCATACTGAATGTAACCTCAAACCATGATGTCTTCTTCACCAAACTTGACTGATTTCTGTGAGAATCTTGGCTCCATGCGGGTTCCAGTAGGTCTTCTGCAGTATTGGTGATGATTAGGATGCAGTCCAACAGATGTTGCCTTGACTCCGCCCCCTTGTCAAATCAGGGCCACAAAGTGAAACTCGCAGAAACGTGAAGTGCAAAGTGAAAACAGCATTGCAAACTCACAGTGACTAAAAAGTGAATCAAAATGAGCGTTGCAATTGACATGAAATGTTTTGCAAATATATACAGTTTTTTTATTGCAAATATTTTATTTTATTTTTTGGCACTGCTTGATTTTTATTTGCAGATCGTTTTTTGTTTGCAATGTTAATTTTTATTTGCCTTTGCAGTTTACTTATTTTTGTTAGCAAAATTAACGTTTATTTTATTTTTAAAAATTATTTGCGATTTTTGAAGATTTACATTTATTTATTTTTTGCTCAAAACTTTATTTTTTGTTTGCAAAACTTTTCTTTTACTATATATATATATATATATATATATATATATATATATATATATATATATATATATATATATATATATATATATATATATATATATATATATATATATATATAGTTAATTATTTAATATAATCTAAACTTTATTTTATACTGTTTGCTTATAATTAGATGTGTACTGTATATTAAATGTTGTGAAATATATAATTAAAAAAATTATTACATTCATTTGTGTGGCATTTTTACACTTCAAAAATGCAATATTGTACAGACATTATATTATCAGACAGGATTGTTAAAATCTTGTTTTTTGAATTTGATTTTAATGTGCACGTCTTTGTGAATCATATTTGGTAAGTAAATACATACAGTACAAATATAATAATGCTATAACAATCTAATTATTTGATTTTTTTCATGTAAGTTAAGCTGCTGTGAAACAATATTCATTCATTCATTTTCTTTTTGGCTTATTCCCTTTATTATTCTGAGGTCGCCACAGCGGAATGAACCGCCGTTACACTTGTAATAAATAACATACAAGAAATAAAGAACCTACAACAACAAAAAAACTAATATGAGACGATTCCCATAATGAACTTTTTTAATATTTTAAAACTTAAAAGCAGTCTTATATTCCGTGTCGCGTCCACTGATCTATATAGAATTATATTATTATAATATTTTAAATCAGTTGTCGCGTCTCGTCAAATTGCTGACTTTTATTGCATCAACCGGTTGTTGGTGAGACTCTTATTCTGCCACACACAGTTTCCTCTCATATGGCTGAAGATGGCGAGCGGATCGGGGCCCGTTGCTGCTCTCTGGACCGAAATCAACCGCTGCGGACAAAACGGAGACTTTACTAGAGCCTTGAAAGCTGTCAACAAAAGTAAATCAAGAACATTACAGTCACGTTTTTGCCCTGATGTTTTCACCGGAGATATAAATCACTGTTTAGCTCAGTTGTCCCCTGTAGCATGTGTCTAACCTGCAGTGCAGCAGATCCGCTAATATTCTGTTTATTTAACACGTATGACTGATTTTTATAGCCAAAAGAGGTGTTCAATTGGATATTATGACTCTTGAAGCGTGTCTTCGTAGTTTTAAAGACTTTCTGGAGGTTTTTAAAGGGTCCGTGTGAGTGATTACGTGTCATAAGGGGTTGGATTAAATGTAAAAAGGCTGACAGATGTCTTCGTTTTGTATTCTTGTTTAAAGATCCAAATGTGTTTGTGTTTTTATATTTAATCTTACTTCATGACATTATACTGTCATGTGTACAAGTTTTAATTTGGGAGATGTTACATTGTTGTTAACTAGGTGCGAGTAATATGACATAAATTTCACGATATATAATAATATAGTAACATT
>NC_141034.1:1485000-1497500 GCF_052040795.2 Danio rerio | reverse complement strand
TAACCATTAAATTTACCGACACGCCAATGAAAATAAGTCTTTCCTAACAAATTAAATAAAATAAATTCTAAATTATGATGGGTATTTGGCAATAACGAAATTAAGATGAAGGCTCTGTTGGATTTGTTTCGCCACTTCTCTTCACAATCTGGCATAAGGCGATGGTGAAGTTGAATAATAAAAGAATAATGCCAACATTAGCCTCTATAACATTAGACTAATTAAAATGCATCACATGATTGTTCATTTACCTGCGCAAGCCAAGCCCAACCTTACCCTGTTTAAAATGATAGAAATTAAACCCGAACCCGTCAGGTCCCGCCGGGTCCCGTCAGGTTCGGGCAAAGATCTTCAGCTCTATTCCCAACCCTACCCCCATAAACAAAATGATATAACAATTACAAACAAAAAATAATAAATAACAATAATCAGGGCTTGACGTTAACACCCGCCAAATGTGGGTAGATTTCGGCTGTGGCGGGATAGAAAGCTGCTCCCACTAGCCACTTTGGCTGATTGAGAATCATTTTTAAATTGTAGTTCACTGAGAAGCAGCACGACTGGCAAAATAATGGTTCACGCGTGCAAAAGAAAGCAGGTGAATACCGAATGAGAGGATGATCGCGCACACTGTGAGACAATGGGCCCTATCATACACCTGGCACAATGTGGCGCAAGGCGCGGCGCAATACTCTTTTGCTACTTTTAGCTCGGCGCAAGGGTCATTTTGAGGTGTTGCGCTACGCTGTTTAAATAGCAAATGCATTTGCGCTCATGTGCGCCCATAGGCGTTCTGGTCTAAAAAAGCAGGCGTGTTTTGGCGCGTTGCTATTTTGAGAAACTGTAAATAGTCTGATCTTTAGACCAGAACAAAGTCTGTCTATTGTCTGACGCAAAGTGCGCCTGGCTTACACACTACACACAAGAAGCATATCCATACGCAAATATCTTTACATATGAAAAATATATAATATCTTAATATAATATATACAAAACATATTAATTTCTAGCCTACATGAAGATTTAAAAACCACTGCCTTCATCTCGGGAGGCTTTTTCAGTTAATTCGATCTGCTTTTGTATAATGTTATTATTATCAGCAGTATTATTTATTATATACATATTTATATTTGTTTTATTAAAAACAAGCTTAGATTTGTCCACCTGTCAGGTTTTAGACCATATGGGGCACAGCATTTGTTTTAGGATATAACTCAGGTTTTTGAGCACACTTGGTTGTTATTGTTTATTTATTCGTTTGCTGTAAATTAGAACTGAATTTAGAAATAGTTTTGAAATAAATCTTTGCGCTTAACAAACGAAATTAATTATTTATAGGCTAATTGATGTCTGTGCGTAAAGGTTTCCCTATCCACGAGAGCAAAAGCGAAAGTGAACTTACTTTACGTCAAAATGCGCTCTTGGCGTGACGCAGCTGGCTCTTAAAGGGAATGGGAGATGAGACTCTGATTGGTTTATTCTCAAAACACACCTATAATTCATTAAGAAAATAAACTCAACCCTTTTAGACCATGCGCCATGGCGCAAAGCGGATTTTCCCATCCTTAAATTAGCAAAAATGTGTTCTGACACGCCCTGAAAGCATTTGCACTTTGCATGGGCCTTCAAAATAGAGCCCTCAGACTTTCTTCACTCACTAACGAGGGCTTCATCACGTGTATGGCCGATGTGATGTGCGTAAGTGTTTATAAAGCTTGCGCGCTTCCGTTTCCTTGCACAAAGCAACCGTGCCTGCAAACGCAGCTTGTGCGATCAGTTCTCTTTGAAATAGACTGAAAAAAGTCCTGCTTTAGCACTCACAGTCCTGCTGCTTTCAAAAGCTCCAGATTTTTTTTTAATGTTTTTTTTTGTAAGCAGCAGCAGTTATATATCACCCTGCAGCCCAAGACCGGTTACTCACTGAAGCTAAGCAGGGCTGAGCCTGGTTAGTACCTGGATGGGAGACCACATGGGAAAACTAGGTTGCTGTTGAAAGTGGTGTTAGTGAGGCCAGCAGGTGGTCAGAAACCTGGCAGCAGCGTTCTGGATGAGCTGCAACTGTCTGACTGTCTTTTTGGGAAGGCCATTACAGTAATCTATCCTACTGGTGATAAAAGCATGAACAAGTTTCTTGACTGGAAACAAAGCATCTAATTCTTGCAATGTTTTTGAGATGATAGATTTAGTTATGACTACTGAAGCTCAGATCTGTCCCTTATTTCCAAATGCAATGACTTCCGTTTTGTATTCGAACGGATACAAATACAAAACTTTTGGCACATCGTACTGTTCATTTCATCAATGCATTGGCAGAGGTGGTCAATGCAGCTGTAGTCATGGGGCAGTAATGCTAAGTAGATCTGAGTATCATCAGCAGGTCAGCTAAACATTTATATTTGGAAAAGGCTGAAAATTACAGAGGAGGGTGAATCATTTAGACTTCAACTGTATTGGTTATGTGATTTGGTTGCTGTGGTTTATCCTCTTTAGGATATGACGGAGGAGGACATCGACGCTGAACTGGCCGTCATTCACTCTCAGATGGCGTATGTGATTCAGCTGCAGGGCAGAACTGAAGACGCTCTGCAACTCTACAGTCAAGTCATTAAACTCAAGTGCGTACACTGTACACTCATCATTAGTACATTAATAAAATGCAAATAAACATATGCACAGATATGCATGGAAAATCTCCCATAGGATGTTAAAAGTGCAAAAAAAATGTTGTTAAACAAAAACTAAAGCCCACTTATTTTACGTATTGCCTTACAGTTCTAGTATTTATGTACTGCATTTACAAGTGTATAAGTTGCAGCTGGCAATGAGCTACACTGGGTCAAATTTGCTTTGTTGAGATATTAAAAAATAAATGCATGGAAACTATCTCATAGAAAGAAAAATTGCCAAAAAAAAATTGGCTATATAAATTAAAAACCCACCAATTTAATGTATTTTCTTACAATTCTACTATTTATTTGCTGTAATCACCAGAATATAAGTTGCATTCGGAGATGAGCTATGGTCAAAATTGCAGATATTTAGAAAACGTATGGAAAATCTTCCAAAGGATGTGAAATTGCCAAAGAAAAAAAGGTGGTGGTTACACAAATTAAAAACCCACCTATTTTCTGTATAGCCTTACAAGTGTTGTATTTGTTTACCAGGATTTAAATTGCACTTGGCAATAAGCTACACTGAGTCAAAATATAGTTTTAAGTTGCATTATTTGTAAATAAATTATCATTTTGTTCACGAATTAGATAAAATAATCTTAAATGAAATGTTATTAAGCATTATAGAAGTGTATTGTTTGTGTCCCCTTACTCCACAACAAATTTCTTGTTTAATGATATTAAAAACAGAAAAATAAAAACATAAAACAAATTTTACTGGAATTCACTTACTCTGTTGTAATTATCAAGTCTAAATGAATATCCTTAGGTCCCGTTTACACTAATGCATTTTAGTTTGAAAAGTTTTTCTATCCGTCCACACTACGCCGGAGTTTTCGAGTGCCGAAAACGGAGCGTTTTGGAAACGCTGAAGGGGCCGTTTTCATCCTGAAACGCTGCTGCTCCGTCTCAGTGTTGATGCGGGAAAACGAAGACATCTGAAAACGGAGGCAGGGCTGCAGACATTCGCCTCTTTGATTGGGGCTTTTCCTCAATATTAAGTAGCCTATACACACAGTTAAAGTTCTGCATCCTCTTCTTGTAAGTTCAGACTTCGCAAGTTTGATATGGAAAACAGACTCCCGAGGACATGTCGGGTAAATCTTCAAAGGAAACAGTGTACTTTATAACCTTATTCACATCATCCTGGCTACGTTTTTCACTTTCCTAACAACAAAATAAAAACATAAAGGAACTGCTACTTTCACTTTGATATTAACAACTAAACAGACAGCAGAAATGTTGAGGCGTTGTGCTGCATATATGAGCGTCATCTTCACTGTGTGCGTATTCATAACAAAACAGAGCCGATAACATCACTGCCTTCTTTCATTTTCATTGAAATTACGAAATGCACCCTCTCTTTTGCTGAATATCAGTTTTAATAATCAATAATGGCCATTATTAAAGTATAACATTCAATAAGTTTATACATTATAGGAAATAAAGGCAAGCGATCAGTCAATATACAGAATCTACGTGCTTACATTAATTATTAACTTATCTTTGCGCTCAGCTAAAACACGTTACCTGAGAACAAGTAATAGATTCAAAAGACCAAAGCCGGGGATTATGTTGTTAGATATAGACAACAAGATGAATTAAATATCACGTTTAACAAATATAGTGAGATTAGATCCAGCGGGAGATCCTTGATGAACACACTGAGCCCAGCTCTCATCTGGCATCATTCAAAGAGTGTGTGTGTGGTCACGTGTCGTGCGTTTTCATCGTTTTGGTGTAGACGGAGAGCTGTTCAGAAACGCTGGGTGAAACACTAGTGTTTAGGTGGATCGTTTTCATTCTAAAATGCTGTTTTAAAACTAAATTGCACTAGTGTAAACGGGCCTTAAAGTGATACTGTAAATATAAGTGTGAAATGAAATGTGAAATTCAACACCACTGTAAATGTCAGCCATGTTTTGAGCACTTGACGTTAACTTCTGTCTGTAAGGTGCAGATTTCAAAAACCAACACATTCTGTTAAATAATAAAATTATTATGAATAAATACTATTTTTTTTTTCTTTAATCAGTATTTGATTGTGTGTGGATTGCTTATTTGCAGCATTTTAAAATGCTTTGGATTTGTTTGAAATTAGCAGTCGTAATATAGAAATGTTTGCTGTTGAAGTTGCCACATTATGCTCAGTGCAGTGAATTTAGACTTTTGTCTTTGCGTTCAGGCCGTCAGATGTGGGTTTGCTGGCTGTAACGGCCAACAACATCATCACCATTAACAAGGTAAACATCGTTTTTCACATGCTTGAATGACTAATGATAAATGAGGTGCAAGTGATGGTTTTAATCTGGGATTTTTGTTCCTCCAGGACCAAAATGTGTTTGACTCCAAGAAGAAGGTGAAACTGACCAATGCTGAAGGCGTTGAGCACAAACTGGCCAAAAAACAGCTGCAGGCCATTGAGATCAACAAAGCCTTGCTGGCCATGTACACTAACCAGGTGAGCAGCCGATTTCTGCTGCACAATTTTAATTAAAAGGAACCAAAATTCATAACCTACACTTTAAAAATGATCCTTAAATTAGCATGTTTTAATTTCCCCTCATTTATTTATGCTTTTGAACTGCATTATGGGATCTTGATCTTTCCTCCAACAACTTTTAAGTTGGAAAAAATGACTTATTAACATGTGTAATAGTTTGCAGTGCTATATTGTCTGGGTTGGTGTTATATTACACTACAAAAACCTTGTAATAAACTGCAGCACATTTTAATTTACAAGTTAAGTTTTTATCATAACTAAAAATAAAACAATATTTTATTGACTGATGTTTTGTTAACTTGAGTTTTCCAGTTGTTGCATATGGGTGTACAGAGCTGTATTTTCATAACGAGAAGCGCACATCTAATAACCATAAGTATTTTAATTTAATAACTTCAGTTATAGAAGAATGGCCTTTCATTAGACAAGGATGATAATCTAGTTGTGTATATTTACAGTACAAATGATAACACAATGGAAAATAATAAGTAAATGAATAAGGCATGCACAGAAATGAAAATTCTTGTCTGAAATCAAAATAAGACCAAACCAAGGTCGAAAACCGAAAGAAATTGTGGCAATTATTAATAGCATTGCATTTATAGCTATGACTGTGTACTAACCGTACTAAATTCAAGGGATTGCAATTAATATTAAAGTTTCAAAGAATAAATTAATCACAAATCTATTATAGATCTAGCTGATGAGTGGCTGAGCTTGTCGTCTGCCTGGCATTTGAGAAAGATTTGAGAGAGTGTATTTAAATAGGGCCAGTGCATAAATAGCATCTATTTTGTGAAATTTAAAAAATATCTAACAGAAATATGGCTTTAATCTTACAACAGAATTGCCTACCAACTATTATTTGATGGATGGAATAGACCTGCTGCAGAAATGCTGCTTCAGCTGAGCACGCACAGGCTGCTGCGGTTTCTGTTTGCATCATCACAACATACTGTTTCGGCAGTGTTATTTTGGTGATAAAAATCTTTCAGCCGAAAACCAAAAATGCAATTTTGGGTTATTTTTGGTTGCCGAATATTCGGTGCATTCTTAAAATAAATAATTGCAATAAAAATAAAAGAATTGTTCAGTAATCAAAATCAAGGCGAAAAGTGTACAGGTTTTGATTTTAAATTATATGGCCCATCTCTAGCTGCTTGCATGATTTATTTAAAAAAAGAATGTTAAACTAGTTTTGACCTCCGGACTGTCTCTTCACAGGCTGATCAGTGCAATAAACTGCTGTCGAGTCTGCAGACCCAGAATCCCACTCACCCCAGACCCGTCCTCATCCAGGTGGCTCAGCTCTGCCGAGAGAAACAGCACAGTAAAGCCATCGAGCTCCTGCAGGTACGTTTACACACACCTCACACCCTTCATTTGTGATCTAACTGGCCTGATGTACTTCCAACACACAGCTTTTTCCATAGTTCTTCAAAAAAAAAAAAAATAAATAAAAAAAAGTTTTAATTGAAAAAAAAGAGCTGTTGAGTGCTTGATTCTGATTGGCTGATGAACTTTTAAGTAGCCCAATACACACAGAGTGCATGCTTCTATTCCAGTGCACGACTTCTGTATTGTTTTTCTATATAAGCATGCGCTTGATGGAGATCTGTGACATTTATGCTCATGTTTTTTCAGTGTATTGAACATAAGACACGTTTTAAAGTAAAAATAATTGCAACTTTTGACACACAGTTCAAAAGGACTGGCAGGTGTGGGGTAGCTTTCTGTACGGGGACAAGTTGCCTTGACAGCTGTTTTATTTGACAATAACATGGATACTTAAAAAAAAAAAAAAAAACCTTCTTGAGAGAAGCGTGTCATGTTTTAGACACATGCATTCTGTATTTTCAGATAATCGCACAGCTATAGTTCCGGCAGGTTTTGAACACATTACAGCTTTATATCACTCCGCTGGATGATTAGAGTTATTTCACAGTCAAAAATCACATCAAACACAACAGAAGGCTTTGGAGGAGATGTGGATTAAACTAGTGCTACACACAGGAGCAATTTCAAGTGGACAAAAACCTGACTAATAAACTCTCTGGGCTCTATTTTGACGGTCCATGCGCAGAGCGCAAACGCTTTCAGGGCGTGTCAGGACGCATTTTTGCCAATTTAAGGATGGGAAAATCTGCTTTGCGCCATGGTGCATGGTCTAAAGGGTTGAGTTTATTTTCTTAATGAGTTATAGGTGTGTTTTGAGAATAAACCAGTCAGAGTCTCATCTCCCATTCCCTTTAAGAGCCAGCTGTGTCGCGCCAAGAGTGCATTCGCTATTTACAGGACGCAAAGTAAGTCTAAGTGGAAAAACTGAGCATTTCACCAGCAAACAGTTACAGTTTTTTAACAGAAAACAGTTAAACAGAGCATCTACTGCGTGAGAATGAGAGATAAATGATCTACTTTCACCTTTGCTCTTGGATAGGGAAACCTTTACGCACAGACATCAATTAGTCTATAAATAATTAATTTTGTTTGTTAAGCGCAAATATTCGTTTCAAAACTATTTTTAAATTCAGTTCTAATTTCCAGCAAAGGAATAAATGAACAATAATAACAAAATGTGCTCAAAAACCTGAGTTATATCCTAAAACACATGCTGTGCTCCATATGGTCTAAAACCTGACAGGTGGACAAATCTAAGCTTGTTTTTAATAAAACAAATATAAATATGCAGATAATAAATAATACTGCTAATAATAATAACATTATACAAAATTAAATTGTTATGAATGAACTGAAAAAGCCTCCCGAGATGAAGACATAAAAGCAGTGATTTTTCATATTTATGTCGGCTAGAAAATAATATGTTTTGTAATATTTTAATCCTTTATATTTATATCCTATATCTATTCTTATTATATCCTATATATATCCTTACTATTTAAATGTTTTCATATGTAAAGATATTTGCCTGTTGCTCTCTTGTGTGTATTAAGCAGTGTGTAAGCGAGGCACAACTCTGCGCTGGAGTTTAGACCGGGTTAGTTTTGGTCTAATGAAAAATCTAATATAGATTCTCAAAATAGCAACGTGCCAGCGGTCCGCCTCAGAACGCCTTCCTTTTTAGACCAGAACGCCTATGGGCGCACAAATGAGCGCTAATGCATTTGCTATTTAAACAGTGTAGCGCAACGCCTCAAAACCACTCTTGCGCCAAGCTGAAACTACCAAAAGACTATTGCGCTGCGTCTTGTGCCACGCTGCGCCGGGTGTATGATAGGGCCCTCAGATACAGAATCTCAGCAGTGCTGAAGATGTGGAGACGAGTATAAGCTGTGTAATTGATGATGAACTGTTGAATTATTCATAAAGCACACCTGAAGTGATTTGATTAATCCTTGTTTTAAAGCTAAAACAAACCTGTGTTCTGTGTTTCTGCAGCGGTTTTCAGATCAGCATCCTGAGAGCGCATCTGGAATCAAACTCACCATGGCTCAGCTCTACCTGACACAAGGTAAACACACACACACACTGGCAGACAAAAATCAACTCTCGAACAAGTGTCATTTCTAAATTTTCGTCAACAGGTCATGTGACCAAAGCCTGTGACATCCTGAAGTCCATAGAAGAATTTAAATACAAGCCAGGAATGGTGAGGTTTCTTTTGTTTTTGGCTTTTTGCATGATATTAAAAGGTACAGTGTTTATTTTGCTAGCGCACGTTGTTGGCCTCAAAGTGAACAATTAATTCATGCGAGTTAATCCACAGAAAAACCGGTTTGTTTAGGTAATCTTTAATCGAAACATTACAAACTGTTTGTGCATTTGAACGACAGTGCTCCTTTGATTCTGATTGGCTGAATTATGGTTAGCCACACCCTCTGCCCATTACTGTGCTGTGAGAGAAAAAAGCAGACAAAATAAAGCCCCACCCCCTACACAGTGTTCAATTTGTGTTGGGAATACATTATCAAACTAACAGAACAGTCTGCAGCAACTTCTAGTTCAAATGTTTGTTTTCTTACAGATTTCTGCTCTGATCACCATGTACACGCATGAAGAGGACATTGACAGCGCCATCGACGTCTTCTCTCAAGCTATTCAGTATTATCAGTCAGAGCAGGTAAAACTGCAGTAATCCAGCAACACTTTGTTAACTCAGTGCTTGATTGCATGAAAGTCCTTAAAGGGTCACGAAACACCAGAACACATGTGTTTGAGCTGTTGACAGTGGTATATGTGTCCCACACTGCTAAAAACACTATTAGGACACCTATATTTCACTAAAAAGTGTAAATTGGTTGTTTTTGCGTTATTTCAAGCAAATTTGTACTTCCTGTTTGAAACTAATTTTTGAAGCTGCGTCACGGTCATGACATAATAGCCTGTATTCCAGCGTGCAGACTGGACGTCTGTGCCAGAGTGTGTCTTATTACGTCTTACAGTGTGCTGCATTAATGCATGAGTAAAGCTTGGTTCAAACCAATCAGCGCGCTCTATTGTGCAACTTCATTAATATTCATTACTATCACCGTGTTTTCAGGACAGAGACGCCACGTCGTGTTGGCAAAACAAGCGTGAAGTGTTGCTTTATAGTTTGCTGCAGTTCAGTTTCGTTTTCATTTTCTCTCTGTGAGAGCGCAGCTGGAGTCACGTGTGGATTAACAGTGTACGCGACGCTCGACAACAATAACTTACGTGTCTAAGGAGGAACATTGTTTACCTGAGAGCTGTTCTCATCTGCAAACGCTGAGATCCGGATTCGCTTGTAGTCTCCTCTTAATAAAGACGTGGCTCTAGTTGCTGGTGATTGTCCTGTCTCTACAGATTTGGTAAGTGAGCGACCAGTGCTCTTTGTTTATTCAGTTCGTATTTTATTTGTATCAAACAAACTATTGCACCGAGTGTAAACAAGTTAGCACTAACAGTTACAACCAAACTATAACCTTGTGTTGGATTTAGTGACCGGAATAACACACGCGGCTTTCTGACGCTGCCTGCCGTGTGCATCTAAGTTTCCGGGAAATGCTCAGTTTTTTTTCTCTCATTCGCCGTGCGGTATCAAACATTGCATGAAAAATACACGCTAAGAGCAGTTCCTCGAATCAAATATCACGTTTGTCGAGAAGGACATGAATGAATTCCCTGAATGAAAGAGCCAAACTGCAGTTAAAGTCCAACATTTAATAATCTGGCAAATAATTCGACTACAAATGTCCATGTACACCGTCACTTTGTCCACTGTGGGTGTGTTTTGACTCTGAAACTCGCGCGAGCCCAAATAGACACTCCCACACCCTCCCACTTTAGTTCCTCCGACACTCCCCCCTAAACAGAGCTGGACACGCCCACTTTTCTGACTTTTTCCATAGTAGAGGTGTGAAAACACCCTGCTGAAACGAGGGGGTTTCATTGCCCTTTAAGTCATTTAACTTAAGGGTGGAAAAAAAAATCTCTGAGATAAGGGATTACATTAAGAGCGCCGTAACAAACATCTTAACTATTACACTTACCCAAGTGCCTACTCTAAGCATTTCACTGTAGTTTCTGGCGACATGCGGCAACGGGCACTGCGGTTGCCATAGTTTTGAAATAACTCTGCAATACACGTTGTTTCCTTGTAATATAATTGAAATCTGTAAATGCACTTCCTGTTTGTTTTCACTTAAATTCTCAGATTAGGTCTGCCTGAGTTATTGGGCGTGGCTAAAATACTTAACCACGCCCCCTCCAGCTGTCAGTTTTGACAACAAAGAGAAATGGTGAGCAGGAGGAGGAGTCTGTTAGGTTGTAATAACTCTCCCCAAACCCTTCTCCCCATCTTTCTGAATGAAATGCCTACTTTGCTACATCCAATCAGCTCGCAGTAGACAAAAACAAGCCACGCCCACTGTTTACTCATTTAATATTTCGTTTCTCTACATCACAATATGAAAAAAAAGCACTCACAGCTTCTGGTTTATGCAAACTATAAGGACTTTCATGATCCAAGCCCAGATCTGCATGATAATCTCAGCCTCTTCTGTTAGCCGGGCTCCAGCATCCACCTTTCTCTGGTTCGCGAGGCTGCAAACTACAAGCTGAAATACGGCCGTAAGAAAGAGGCCACCAGTGACCTGGAGCAGCTGTGGAAACAAAACACCAACGACATCCACACACTCGCTCAGCTCATCTCCGCGTACTCGCTGGTGGATCAGGACAAGGCCAAAGCGTATCCTCGCACACGCCTGCATCTACTTTGATATAAGAGAGTAAAATTGGATGACACTTTAGTTTAGGTCACAATTCATGCCATTATCTACTAGCCTATTATTAAGACATGAACTGTTTATTAGTAGTTATAAAGTATGAGCTTACTCTGCATCCCTAATCCTACATAAACCCAACATCTACCTTTCTTATTAATATACAGCTAATTAGTAGTTTGTTAAGCTGGTATTGTTAGTTAATGCTTTGTTAAATCTGTGAGTTCTGACCTGAAGTGTTACCGAAATAGCCTAGTTTTCTGCTGTGTTTTCCTGAACGCTTGGTTTTGTTCAGTCTGAGTAAACACCTTCCCTCCCCGGATAAAATGGCCTTTAATGTGGACGTTGATGAGCTGGAGAATTCGCACGGAGCCACGTATATCAGGAAAAAAGCTGCCAAAGTCGTCGGGGAAAGCCAGCCTAAAGAACAGGGGTAACTCGATTTAACTCCTTTTAAAAGTCACTGAAAGACTTTAGCTCGAATGCAGTCCATCTGACAGCAAAGGTTCAGTAGATTTGTTCTTGTGCATGTTTATTTAACCTAAATGAAACCAAAATCACTATATATCTTATTTTAAGATATTAGCACACTTCAAAATGAGCTTTTCTTACTTTGTTTCTGGTCCAAATGTCTCAACATTCTTAAATAACCAAGCACAAAAGACAAGGTTTTATTTTCAGAAATATTGAGTCAAAATGAAGTGAGTTTTTCCCTAAAACAAGCTAAATAATCTGCCAATGGTCTTCTCTTTGAAAGAAGATTATTCTGCTTCCCCATTGGCAGATTATTTTGCTTGTTTTAAGGTAAAACTCACTTCATTTTGACTCGATATTTTCTGAAAACAAGACAATGGCCCAATCCCAATTCTAGTAATTGTTGTACCCCTTGGCCCTTGAAACAGAGAATGAAGGGGAAGAGCTTCAAGATTTACCCCTAAAAATTGGGACAGCACTACAGCTCCTGCACACGTCCTCATCATGTCATCACGAGCTCTTGCTTCATATGAGATCAGACGATGGAGACGGCTGTAGTTATTCCAGTTGTGTTATTTTTTGGTGTTTATCGTCAGGAAATCACTGAAGGCATATATTACGTTATCATAACAATCTAATGTGGTAATCAGC
>NC_141034.1:1452500-1480000 GCF_052040795.2 Danio rerio | reverse complement strand
ATTAAAATCTATCACCACCCTAACCATTACAGTAATGTAAAAAACAGTAAATATACCGAGTATTATTCATATTGTTTATGAAATTACCTTTAAATTGTGTTTTATTAACATCTACCCCAATCATTACAGTAACGTAAAAACAGTAGTTATACCAAGTATTATTCATATTATTTATTAAATGACCTTAAAATACTATTTTATTAACGTCTACCCCTACCCCAAACCCTCACAGTATTGTAAAAAACAGTAAATATACCGAGTATTAATCATATTATTTATGAAACTATTCATTAAATTGTCTTTTATTAACGTCTCTACCACTTAGTAAATGTAAAAAAGTAAATATACATTTTATTATTACTATTATTTATTAAATTATCCAATACACTATATTTTATTAACGTCTACACGTACCCCAACCCTCAGACTAATGTACAAATATTAATTAATCACCAAAAATCGTGCTGCATATTGATGTGCGTATCCGCAGCTGTATCCCTTCTAGACTCTGAGTTCTCGGTGTCTCCCTCTGCCGGACCAGCCGCTCATTACCGCTGTACACATGTCCAGATTTCCCCTCATCCGCAGCTTTAGTGGATTTTAGGAGATTATTAAAGCCCTGACAGGCTTTAGGCACACTAAACCATCGCAGTAATGTAAAAAATAGTAGTAATACCAAGTATTATTCACATTATTTATTAAATTATCCATTAAATTGTATTTTAATCTACCCCAAGCATGACAGTAATGTAAAAATCAGCAAATATACCAAGTATTATTCATCTTAATTAATTAATAATTAATAATTATCATTGTTTAACGTCTACAGGTACCCCAACTCTCAGAGTAATGTTCAAATTTTATTTAATCACCAAACACCATGCTCTATTGATGTGCGTATCCGCAGCTGTATCCCTTCTAGACTCTGAGTTCTCGGTGGTGTCTCCCTCTGCCGGCTCAGCCGCTCATTACCGCTATCAAACATGTTAGCCGCTGTGCACCTTTAATTGTCCAGATTTCCTCTCGTCCGCAGCTTTAGTGGCTCTCATGAGATTATCAAAGCCCTGACAGGCTTTAGAAGCTCTAAAGATCACAATTATCTCGCGATTTGTAGTGATTATCTCAAATCTCACGAGACCTGCGCTTTTGTTGACGATCTCCAGGAAACGCAAAGCTCCGGTTGCACCTTTTCCGCTTTAACAGGAAAGACGAAGACGTTTCACTTTGTGGAAACCTCTTTCTTGATCATTTATACTACTTCTCGCTTTCAGTTTCCTCCACTTCCAGGAAATAGCGACCTGCAGAGTTTGTATACCACTTGTGGAGCCGCTCTGAGGCCTGTGTGTGGCGCATTATGTCCGCGTGAAAGCATAAGAGTCGTATTTGTTAGCATTTGAAGCTGATTCGGATCTTGAATTGAGTGTAAACCGTAGTGCAAACATGCCGGGCGCGCGCGAGATTGGGTTGGTGGGTGCCGCGCTCGCGTTCACTGGAGGCGTCGCGTGCGCGCTCTGCTACCTGACGCAGAAAACAACACAACAAGAGCCAAAGAAAAAACCCAAAGAAGAGCCCAAAGAGAAACCAGAACACGAGCATAAAGCCAGCAAGACTGAAACTGCACGAAAAACGCCCTTAATAACAGAGGTTTGTGGATTTAGAGCTTTAATTAAAGGGTCAGTTCACCCAGAAATGTTCATTTCCTCACACTGAAGTGGTTGTAAACTTTTCTTCTCGTAAAAGTCCTGTGAAATTTAAATAGCATTTAGTTTTAGATGTCAGTATCAGCATGCTAGTGTTAAAGATGATGTATGTGAGTGTTTGACTCTTCTACAGCATAAATACACCATCATATGTGTGCAGATATTCAGATACTCTGCTTTGGAAATGTGCGTTACACCCCATTTACACGGGGCGTCAGCGTCAACACTTCCCATTCACTTTGAATGGGTGACGTCAAGCGTTGCCGTACTGCATTGTGGATCCATCGGCACCGCTTCAGAGGTGTTGCTCGCTGCAGAAGTTGGGACTAGCTCAACTTTTCAATTGCCTACGGAAGCATCAGCCAATCAGATCGCTGTATGCATATACAATTTCATTGGCTGACGCTGCAATGACGATCGCGTTAGCCCCAACTTCAGACACACCTATAATCAAGCGTTGACGCTGAAGCCCCGTGTGAATGGGGTGTTACGTGCCGGAATGGCTGTCTTTCGCTCCTTTTAACCCGCCCACTAACAGTTTAGCCAATTATATTTCAGCACTCGGGTTGCCTTGATGAAGTTCAAGTTGCTGTTTCGCCTAAACGGGTCAACATTTTTTTAATTCTTCAGTTTCTCATCAAATCCAGACCAATTAAAATGCTTTTATTATAATACCTTATTCAGACATTGTCAGATCCCGATTGTTGTTTAGATGACCGTCACTTTAAATGTAAATGAGACTGTGCTCTTCTTAAAAGAGGGTGGAGCTACAAATGCCTGTGTGTCGAGTAGCGTCTTACTGCAGACTGCAAGACAGTGGCGTAACATGAAGGGGCCTTAAGGCTGATTTATACTTCTGCGTCAAGCGCACGCGTATGCTACAGCGAAGCCTACGGCGTTGACACATAACCCTTTGCCGTGGCCGTCGGCGTCACTGACGTGCACTCAGGGCCGGAGCAAGCTGAACTGCCGCTCTAGGCAGAGGACGATCATGCAGCCCTCAACCCCAATGTGAAAATGAAAGTGACCGGTTATGAAAATGAAGTGAAGTGTTGCGGACCTCTTTTCCAGCGCACTATGCGCGGATATAACTGAGGACGCGCGGGTGCTGACACTGCGCTTTCTATTCTGCCGCCCTATGCGCGGATATAACAGGACGCGCGGGTGTCGCAGACCTCAATTCTGCCGCCCTATGCGCGGATATAACTGAGGACACACGGGTAGTGATGGAGGTGTCGCTGACGCCGCCCTCTCTATTCTGTCGTCTATGCGCGAATATATTTGAGGACGCGGGTTGTAAGGGAGGTGTCGCGGACATAACTGAGGACGCGGGTGGTGACGGAGGTGTCGCGGATGCCGCCCTCTCTATACTGCCGCCCTAGGCGGCCGCCTAGGTCGCCTCTATGGACGCGCCGGCCCTGCTTGCACTTCTCAAAAAATGTAACTACACGTCGCAACGATGCGTAGCGCAAGCTCTGTGATTGGTCGGCTTGGTAACGCTGACGAGTCTGGGCAGGCCTGAGAGCGGCGCAAGCCCAATGGAGCGATTGTTTACAAGTGTGGAGTCCCCTGAAGGAGCTCCGGATGGAAAGTTTTGTTTTGTGTTTACCTCATAGTTAAAGTTGTTGCACGTCCGCCGGTTCCTGCCTCAAAATGAGCGAGTTTGAGCCACTTGTACATTCAGGAAGTGTTCAGGAAAAACAAAACACCAGCGAAGAAACTCGACACAGAGGAACATTTACACCTCACTGCCATCTAGCGTTTCAGAAGTGTTATTGCAGAGCAACAGAAACAGCGTGCAGAAGTATAAATGCACGGCAAGGCGCAAGGCATGCGCCGTGGGTCACGCCGATCACTTGACGCAGAAGTATAAACCAGGCTTTAGAGGTGTAACTGGAAAATATGGAGCCATGTCAAAACTATGTTGTCAGCAAGATGGCGCTGTACATCAGTTATTAACGTCTACATCTTCCCCAACCCTAAACCCAACTATCACAGTTTTTACCGTACAACCGTGGAGGCTTTCATACTTGACACGCTCGCCATTGTACTGTTGTACTGCAGCCACAAGGGGGCGATGCTGAGTAGGCTAGTCAGCGAGTGGAGTTGCTAAATGAATGAATATAATAATGCTGTATATCAAATGAATTGGCTGTGGATAAGTTTGGAGAAAACTCGTGAAACATTTGGTAAAAGTGTTCTCTGGTAAGTGTTTCCGTCATCTTGCCAACAACGTCTCGTTGTGACGTCTCGCATGGTTCAATGGGATCTCGATAACTGCAAGTTACACCCCTTCATCTTACACCCCCGCCTTGCAGTCTGCAGACAGATACACTTGTGTGCGTCATTAGGGTGTCACGATCCTCCAAATCCTCGATTCGATTACATTTTCGATTCTTAAGTCACGATTCGATTTTCGATTATGAATAATTAATTAATTAATAACGAATTAATTATTTGTAGCCTACCGTTTAAACTACCTGACCTCCATGGTCTTTGTTTTACCCATAAACAAATCATACAGTAAATTAATAAAGGTAAGTTACACACATAATCACCAAAATCTATCTATTTAATTAATCAATCTATTAAAGAAACGTTGGCTAGAATTCTGCATTTTAGCCTTAAATTATAGAGAGACATATGTTATATAGGCCTATATATATATACATATATATATATATATATATATATATATATATATATATATATATATATATATATATATATATATATATATATATATATGTATATGTGTATATGTGTGTGTGTGTGTGTGTATATATATATATATATGTATATATAAATATCGCAATATATATCGCAGGGAAAAAAAATATCGCAATGTAAATTTTTTCCAATATCGTGCAGCCCTGTATTACACGATCATAATACACTGTGATATAGCCTGGGTGGTTAGTTCGTTGCATTGTTTTGTTTTCTCGCTACAATCTCGATCCGCTTAATAGGGCAGAGACCGTCTCATTCAGGCGATCTCGGACTGATTGATTTGGCGCGGATGCGAGCGCAACTGCTGGATATATGCCAAACAAACCGCGCTAACGGTGGAAACAAGACAGATTACGAAACAAACGTCTATGTGTGAAAGCACCGTAAGATTGTATTTGCACACAATTGACAGACAGTCGCAGCACGCAGCTCTGGCTCGATCTGGCACGCAACAAGGCAGCACTGTACACTGACCCGAGCGTCTCGCACGCTGGTCCCAGGCCATCGGGCAGTCCTTATTGTCGAGCCCTGAAGGTTTAAGCCCTGTCGACGGGTCTCCTGCGTCTGCACAGTTTAACAAGCACTTCAACAAGCATGTTTTGGCAAAGCCAAGCTGACGTGACATTGGTGGCGTGGCAGCATCGACGATTCTATTTTTTGATTCGATAATCGAAATTGAGCATAAATTTCGATCGATTTTCGATTAATATCGAAATCTTGACACCCCTAGTGCGTCAGCATTGTGACAGATAAAACCGTCAACTTCAAGTGTGATTATAACAAATACAATTAATTCACGTTTACCATGAGAGGCTGGAGATATTCACACCCTGCTGACACACAACTGTATTTAAACCCCTTATTAAAGTGATTTTTCCATAACTGCTCCCCTTTAACACTCTTTTGGGCCTCCTGTCGTTTAATCCAGCTCTTCTGAAGCGGCTTGACTCTCCATCCTGCTGTGATTTCAGTCATGAGTTCTGCTGTAATGGTGAAGTGTGTGCTCTGTGTGTTCACAGCCCAGGACTGCAGGCACTCAGGTGTTGGTTTTGGGTCTGGACGGAGCAGGAAAGACCAGCTTACTGCACTGTTTCGCTACAGGCAGCCTGGAGCAGGACGTCAGTCCGACTCAAGGCTTCAACGCCGTCTCCATCAACAAAGAAGAGCTGCAGATCGAGTTCTTAGAGAGTAAACACTGCTCCGTTACACACACTTAATGCCTGCATCCCAAAAAATATCATGATCCAATCCCAGACTATGCATGCAATGATCAGACGAATGCATCAGTCATTTAATCGTTTTCTTTCAGCTTAGTGAATTTAATAATCAGGGATCACCACAGCGGAATGAACCGCCAACTATTCCATGCATTGAGTAAATCTAAAGTATTTTATTAAAAAGAAAAGAATGGTGCATAACATAAACATCTAATGCATGCTGTCAATTTGCAAAAACATCAAGAAACATGGTAAAAAATGATAACTGCATGTATTTTTTCAAAAGGGTTTATAAAGAACAATTAAAATTAAATATAATAATAAAACTTTGTCTAATTAAAATGTCAAATCTTCTTTAAATGTAAATAAAAACATGTTATAATAAAAAGAAACTGCATGCATTGGGTAAACCCAAAATCTTTTATTTAAAAATAAATAAACAAAAGATGGCATTACATATACTCGTCTAATGCAGGCGTCACCAAACTTGTTCCTGTAGGGCTGGTGCCCTGTAGATTCTAGCTCCAATCCTAATCAAACACACCTGAACAAGCTAATCAAGGTCGTACTAGGTATACTTGAAACATCCAGGCAGGTTGGAGCTAAACCCTGCAGAGACACACCGACCCTTCAGGACCGATATTGGTGACCCCTAATCTAATGCATGCAGTCACTTACATTAACAAATCATGGTAAAATAAAGAGTAATTCCACACACTAATTTAATATTAATAAAGTCATTTATTAAAGTCATTAATAAACTGCATGCACTTATCTAAAAATGTCAAATCTTTTTGTTAAAAATATAAACAAAAACATAAGATTAAGTTTCTCAACCATGTTCCTGGAGGAGCACCAGCTATGCACATTTTCCATGTCTCCTTAACCGAACACAACTGATTCAGATCACCAGCTCATGACAGACAACAGAGACATCCAAAACATGCAGTGCTGGTAGTCCTCCAGGAACATGGTTGAGAAACACTGATATATCCTATAATAAAAATAAACTGCATGCATTTAGTACATCAAGGCATTACATATACTGATCTGATACATGCAGTCAATTTGTAAAAAAAACATTAGTAAACTAAAGGGTAATTGCATGCACTGATTGAATAGACGTAAAGTTGCTTTGGTTAAACTGTCAGCACTATAGTCATTGTCTATGGCAGGGATGGGCAAACTTGATCCTCGAGGGCCGGTGTCCCTGCAGAGTTTCGTTCCAACACTAGTCAAACACACCTGAACATGCTAATCAGTGTCTTTAAGATCATTGATATATACACTAGATATCACATAGGGACCCTGAGCATGCGTCAATAGCGCCGCCATATTGGTACAGTGCTCCCAGGACAAATGTCATTCAGCCGCACTAGTCAAGACAGAGTTATTACGTGAAGATGCGGTACTTTAGCGCTGCAAATGAGCAAACAAAGAAAACAAAGCACAAAGGCAGAACATTTCATAGGTAATATTAAGTTTTTTTCTGTTTTTGTATGTTCTTTTGTGCTAATCAGGTCACGTTATTGATGATAACAGTCACTTACTGCATTCACCATACGGCAAAGCAGCTCCAACTCGCACTAAACACTCGGCTTATGCTAGTTTTGTTGAATAAAATCAGCAAACAATGCAAAAGAAATATGACAACGAGATGCTGCGCTGCCAGAAACTGGTATTATTGTCGGCTAACGTTAGTGAAAGAGTCGTTCGGGGGATTCATTCACAAATGAATCGCTCCCTCCGTCAGTATGAGCAGTGAAAGCAGGAGAGGAGCTGTGTTTCAGGACATGATTAGATCAAGTTTAACAGGGAGGGTGAATAGTACATTTCTGTACACACAAACACAAGCTTTTTGTCAGGAATGCCCGTGCGGTCACTGATCCATCAATGTAGAAAAGTGATGTTAAATTATAATTTTCATAGTTAAAAAAACAAATTACATACTGACATCCAGGAAAACTCCTGATCACAGATATATGTGTATATCTCTGGCTTTGGATGGACACAGTCCTCCACTGTACCTTGGTCCCGCATTCATTTCAAAGGAGCGCTACCCTGTAGCAAGATGGCGGCGCTATTGACGCATTCCGTCCAACAGACAACAATAGGCCAGGCGACATCTAATGTATATATCAATGCTTTAAGATCACAAGAAATCTATAAGCAGGTGTGTTTGATTAGGGTTGGAGCTAAACTGTGTAGGACACCGGCCCTCCAGGACCGAGTTTGCCCACCCCTGCTCTATGGTCTAGAAAGGTGATACCGCAGATTGTTTACGTTCTGTTGCTGTGTGTGTGTGTGTTGTGCAGTCGGAGGTTCAGAGAAGCTGCGTGAGTACTGGCGGATGTATCTGAGTAAAGCTCGTGTGCTGGTGTTCGTGGTGGACTCGTCTGATCCGGAGCGATTCCCCCTGGCCAAACATCACCTGCAGCAACTCCTGTCTGCGGACCCCGGCCTGCCGCTAGTGCTGCTCGCTAACAAACAGGTGTGTAAACACACACAACCTTGCTGTCTGTCATTATTAATGTTTTCTTTATCTTAACATTTAATTTCCTTCTCTTTCAGAATTCTAAACTCAATTTAGAGATGTAGATTCAGTGCCCATAACTATGAAAGCCAAGAGAGCTCGTGCCCCATTCACACGGGGCTTCAGCGTCAACGCTTGACTGAAGGCGTGTCTGAAGTTGAGGCTAACGCGATCGTCATCGCAGTGTCAGCCAATGAAATTCAGTCAGCAATATGCCACTGTCTAGCTGGTGTATTTGCATACAGCGATCTGATTGGCTGACGCTTCTGTTGACGATTGAAAAGTTGAGCTAGTCCCAACTTCTGCCGCAAGCAATGCCTCTGAAGCGGCGCAGGCGGATCCACAATGCAGTTCAGCAACGCTTGACGTCACCCATTAAAAGTGAATGGAAAGCGTTGACGCTGACGCCCTGTGTAAATGTTGTGTTAACGTGCTGCAATTTAAGAAAACACATGCAGTTATATGTGTTGTGAGACAATCCAGCACATATGCTGTCAAACCAATGATGATGAAGGCCACAACTCCCATGATTCCACATTCAGAGTCATCAAAATACACCTTTGTTTGTTGTGAATACACGCCCACTAGTGGACAAAACTACACACTGTCCCTTTAAGAAGAAATATCTTCTGAAAGAGATCGTTCACCTAAAAATGATCAAATCTACACATTATTGACTTTCCCTCAAGTGTTTCCAAACTAATAAGTTTCCTTTTTCTCTTGAACACAAAAGAAGATGCTTTGAAAAATGTTCGAAGCCTGTAACCATTGACTTCTATAGCCGGAAAAACAAATGCTATGGAAGACAATGGTTACAGGTTTCCAACTCCTTTTGTGTTCAACAAAAGGAAGAAACTAGTGGTATGGTGGCTCAGTGGTTAACACTGTCGCCTCACAGCTAGAAGGTTGCTGATTTGAGTCCCAGCTGGTTCAGTTGGGGTTTCTGTGTGGAGTTTGCATGTTCTCCCTGTGGTGCTCCGGTTTCCCCCACAGTCCAAACACATGCGGTATATGATGAACTAAATTATCCGTAGTGTATGAGTGTGTGTGAATGAGTGTGTATGGGTGTTTCCCTGTACTGGGTTGCAGCTGGAAGGGCATCCGCTGTGTAAAACATATGCTGGAATAGTTGGCAGTTCATTCCGCTGTGGCGACCCCTGATTAATAAAGGGACTAAGCCATCGGGAAAATGAATGAACTGTCCCTTTAAGAACATTGCTAATCCAGTCCCTGGTCTATTCAACCTAATTAAACACTCCTGAATTCCTCCTGGATTTTGAGCATCAGTATGCCGTGTTCAGTGTGTCGTCTCTGTCTGCAGGATGTTTCCGGAGCTTGTGGGATCACGGAGCTGTATGAAGCTCTGGATCTGGGGAATGTTGGCGACGGGCATCAGCTCAGTGTGATCGGCACTCAGGTGAAGAAAGGGAAATGTGAAATAAACGCCGGTGTGCAGGACGCCAGAGACCTCATCATCGAGATGATGGCGAACCATTGACCACCGCTGACCACAGCTATTCACCGACACCAAAGAATCTTCAAAACACTAGACAATAACCATCAGCAGTAGGACAGAGACTAGATGACGTAGTTCAGTCTCCAGTTCCCTCACCGCTTACTCTTAATAAATAGTCACCTAGGCAAAGAGGCTCCCAGACCCAAAGATCAGCTGAATGGATTAAAAATAAAGGTAAAACTCTGTAAAATGAGCCTATTAAAGCAAAAAGGTGTTCCTTTTAATAATTTAACGACACTAAAATCTTACGATTGCTTAGAATGAGCAGGATAACGAAGCATTTTGAAAAAGATGCCAAAGATGATCATGTCTGCTGCTGCTGTGCATTATGGGAAGCTCGAGTATGTTCTGAAGATGTGTGTTTGTGTTAGATGCTTTAAAGCAGGAGTGTCAAACTCAATCCCTGGAGGGCCGAAGCCCTGCACAGTTTAGTTCAGGGGTCACCAATCTTGGTTCTGGAGGGCCGGTGTCCCTGCAGGGTTTATCTCCAACTTGCCTCAACACACCTGCCTGGGTGTTTCATGTATACAGAGTAAGAGCTTGATTAGCTTGTCCAGGTGTGTTTGATTAGGGTTGGAGCGAAAATCTCCAGGACACCGGCCCTCCAGGAACAAGTTTGATGACCACTGGTTTAGTTCCAACCCTGCTCCAACACACTTACCTGCAGGTTTCAAACAAGCCTGAAGGACTCAATTAGTTTGATCAGGTGTGTTTAATTAGGGTTGGAACTAAACTGTGCAGAGCTGCGGCCCTCCAGGAACTGAGTTTGACACCTGTGCTTTAAAGGCTTCATTATGTACAGTGAGAACGTCCTGTACTGCAAATGTCTGTATGTTTATTTTGCTTCATGACCTTTCTGTCCTTAATTGGCTTTTTAATACCAGATATGGAGTGAGGATTTGATGATGTTTTTGCGGCGGTGTGTTTTGATTAAATATGGGTTTTAAAAGGACTAAACGTGTTTGTCATTATTTGTGACAGACCTCCTCCTCCTCTAATGTGGGTTGTTGCCAGAAGGGATACAGGAATTTATTTTATTTATTAAGTGACCCAATAATTGCATTATACTAACGTCAACCCTAAACCCAATCCTCACATTAATGTAAAATCAATAATTACACAGATTAGGACTCATATTATTCAATAATTAACCCAATAATTGCAATTTATTAATATCTAACACTAAACCCAACCCTCACAGTAATGTAAAAACAGTGATTATAGCGAGTATTATTCATATTATTTACTAAATTAAGCATTATAATGTGTTTTATTAACATTTACCCCTACCCCAACCCTAAACCCAACCCTCACAGTAATTTAAAAACCGTAATTATACAGTGTATTATTGATATTATTCTTTAAATGACCTATTAATTGTACTTTATAAACATCTTACCCTAAACCTAACCCTTACAGTAATGTAAAACAGTAATTATGCAGAGTAATATTCCTATTATTTATTTAGTTACACATTAAATAGCATTTTATTTACATCTACTTCCACCCCAAGCCTCACAGTCACATAAAAATCTGAATTTTTGTACAGTGTCAGAACAAATATGCTGCACTCACCGGCCACTTTATTAGGTACACCTTACTAGTACCGGGTTGGACCGCTTTTGCCTTCAGACCTGCCTTAATCCTTCATATCAGAGATTCAGCAAGCTACTGGAAATATTCCTCAGAGATTTTGCTCCATATTGTCATGATAGCATCACACAGTTGCTGCAGATTTGTCGGCTGCACATCCATGATGCCAATCTCCCGTTCCACCACATCCCAAAGCTGCTCTATTGGATTGAGCTCTGGTGACTGTGGTGGCCATTTGAGTACAGTGAACTCATCGTCATGTTCAAGAAACCAGTCTGAGATGATTGAGCTTTATGACATGCTGCGTTATCCTGCTGGAAGTAGCCATCAGAAGATGGAGACACTGTGCTCATAAAGGGATGGACATGGTCAGCAGCAATACTCAGGTAGGCACAGGCGCTGATGCTCAATTGGTACTAATGGACCCAAAGAAAATCTCCCCCACACCATTACACCACCACCACCAGCCTGAACCGCTGATACAAGGCAGGATGATCCATGCTTTCATGTTGTTGAGGCCCAATTGTGAGCCGATCATCCGAATGTGTGAGCAGAAATGGAGACTCATCAGAGCAGCAACGTTTCTCCAATCTTCTATTGTCCAGTTTTGGTGAGCCTGTGTGAATTGTAGCCTCAGTTTCCTGTTCTTAGCTGACAGGAGCGGCACCCGGTGTGCTCTTCTGCTGCTGTAGCCCATCCGCCTCAAGGTTGGACGTGTTGTGTGTTCAGAGATGCTCTTCTGCAGAGCTCGGTTGTAACGAGTGCTTATTTGAGTTACTGTTGCCTTTCTATCAGCTGGAACCAGTCTGGCCATTCTCCTCTGACCTCTGGCATCAACAAGGCATTTGCGCCCACAGAACTGCCGCTCACTGGATATTTCCTCTTTGTCGGAGCATTCTCTGTTAACCCTAGAGATGGTTGTGCGTGAAAATCCCAGTAGATCAGCAGTTTCTGAAATACTCAGAGCAGCCTGTCTGGCAGCAACAACCATGCCACGTTCAAAGTCACTCAAATCCCCTTTCTTCCCCATTCTGACGCTCGCTTTGAACTGCAGCAGATCGTCTCGACCATGTCTACATTACTATATGCATTGAGCTGCTGCCATGTGATTGGCTGATTAGAAATTTGCATTAACAAGCAGTTGGACAGGTGTACCTAATAAAGTGGCCAGTGAGTGTATATTGATGTGCGCATCCACAGCTGTACTATTCCCCTAATGTGTCTATGTAGCATCAGTGATGTTCTCTTCAGAACTTTCCTGTTGTGTTGGTGATGTCACTCTGTTGTTAGATCTCCTTCGATGCCAGAGCAGGCCCATGTGACACGCTGGTTGCCATAGTAACAGCTTCCTAAGCAACAGCCTGTGTGGGTCTATTGTGACATTCAGTAAGCTTTTGGTTTCCCAGGATTCCTGTGGACAGAATGGACTCGGGTAAAGTCTGCCTTCAAAACAAAACACAAACTCGTGCTGTTTTACTTTGAATGTGCTAAAGATGTGTTCTGTTTGATTCATTGAAAGAGCCGGTGTTTAAGTCAGCGCAGCTGGATAGGTGAGTGCGTACAGTATTAGCTGAAAACACACTGTCTTTATATATGCTTTGTGTTTTTAAGTGTTTGCATGATGTGTGTGTGTTTGTGTGCAGGATTTCATTTCTAGCTCAACCAAAGAGGTCAAAGGCAGTCTGGGCCACAACACCATGGTAAAACCGTTTCTTTATATATAAGCATAACTTAAATCTTTCAATTGATATATATATATATATATATATATATATATATATATATATATATATATATATATATATATATATATATATATATATATATATATATATATATATATATATATATATATATATATATATATATATATATGTGTGTGTGTGTGTGTGTGTGTGTGTGTGTGTGTAAATATTAAATATTTCCTAAATGATGTTTAATAGAGCAAGGAAATTTTCACAGTATGTCTGATAATATTTGTTTCTTCTGGAGAAAGTCTTATTTGTTTTATTTCGGCTAGAATAAAAGCAGTTCTTAATTTTTTTAAACATCATTTTAAAGGCAAAATATTATTAGCCCCGTTAAGCAATATAATTTTGATAATCTACAGAACAAACCATCGTTATACAATAACTTGCCTAATTACCCTAACCTGCCTAGTTAAACTAAATGACCTAGTGAAGCCTTTAAATGTCACTTTAAGCTTTATAGAAGTGTCTTGAAGAATATCTAGTCTAGTCATCATGACAAAGAGAAAATAAATCAGTTATTAGAGATGAGTTATTAAAATTATTATGATTAGAAATGTGTTGAAAAAATCTGCTCTCAGTTAAACAGAAATAAAAATAAACAGGGGGGCTGATAATTCTGACTTCAACTATGTATATATATATTCAATTACTCATTCATTGTCTTTCGGCTTAGTCTCTTTATTAATCTTTGGATGCCACAGTGGAATGAACCGCCAACTTATCCAGAATCTGTCTTACGCTTCCCAGAACTGGGGAACAGCCATACACACTCATACACAGCCAATTTAGCTCACCCAATTCACCTATAGCGACTGTGGGGGAAACCGGAGCACCCAGAGGAAACCCACGCCAACATGGAGAGATCATGCAAACTCCACACAGACCTGCCAACTGGCTCAAACCAGCAACCTTCTTGTTGTAAGGCTGTCGTGCCACCCACTGCACCACCATGACTGCCTATATTTAGTAAATTCTCTACCAACTGAAAACATGATCTTTTTTTAATAGTGATTTTCAAATAATTCTAATATTTTGTTCTTTTATGCCAACAATATTAAGTAAATATAATGTTCCACGGAGATACTTTGTTAATTCCCTACAAAAACATATTTGGTAACTCAATCTTTTATTGCATCGCTAAGAACTTCATTTAGACAACTCTAAAATTATATATATACAGCTCAAGTCAGAATTATTCGCCCCCCTTTATATGTTTTTTTTTCTTTTTTTTTTTAAATATTACCCAAATTATGTTGAACAGATTCAGGAAATTTTCACAGTATGTCTGATAATATTGTTTCTTCTGGAGAAAGTCTTATTTGTTTTATTTCAGCTAGAATAAAAACAGTTCTTAATTTTTTAAACATCATTTAAGCTCAATATTATTAGCCCCTTTCAGCAATATTAGTGTTGGATTATCTCCAGAACAAACCACTGTTATACAGTGACTTGCCGAATTACCCTAACTTTACCCTAATTACCCTAGTGAAGCCTTTACATGTCACTTTAAGCTGAATACTAGTGTCTTAAAGAATATCTAGTCTAATATTATTTACTGTCATCATGACAAAGAGAAAATAAATCAGTTATTAGAGATGAGTTATTAAAACTATTATGATTAGAAATGTGTTGAAAATGTGTTGTGTGTGTGTTGTGTGTGTTTAGGGTGTTGACGTGGGGGAATCAGGAATCGATTCGTCCTCTGTCCCGTGCAGCCTTGCAAGCTGTTCCGAGTCCCAGAATAAAGGCTCTGGCTCAGCATAAGAAAGACCTGGCGCTTCAGATTCAGCTCAGGTATACCTGTACACACAGCAGAAGCAGATCATCTTCATTCAGATCTTTTTTTTAGTTAGTAGGTTCATTATCACAAAAATGGGTTATTCATAAACAGTTGAAGTCAAAGTTATTCGCCCACCTGTGAATTTGTTTTTTTTTTAGAAATATTTCCCATACTGTAATTAACCCTAACAGATTCAGGAATTTTCACAGTAACTCCTTTAATATTTCTCTTCGCTATGTATATAAATAATATATATGTGTGTGTGTTTGTGTGTGTGTGTGTGTGTGTGTGTATGTGTGTGTGTGTGTGTGTGTGTGTGTGTGTGTGTTTGTGTGTGTGTGTGTGTGTGTGTGTGTGTGTGTGTGTGTGTGTGTGTGTGTGTGTGTGTGTGTGTGTGTGTGTGTGTGTGTGTGTGTGTGTGTGTGTGTGTGTGTGTGTACAGTTGAAGCTAAGAATTATTCGCCTCCCCTGTTTATTTATATTTCAGTTTAACGGAGAGCAGATTTTCTCAACACATTTCTAATCATAATAGTTTTAATAACTCATCTCTAATAACTGATTTATTTTCTCTTTGCCATGATGACAGCACATAATATTAGACTAGATATTCTTCAAGACACTAGTATTTAGCTTAAAGTATTATATATATCTATATCTATATAGCAACTAAAGTATGTCCAATAAAGTGCATCAAACAGAATAAAGCTGAATAAAGGTTTCCTGCAGCAGAAAAAAATATGAAGAGATAGAAAAATACAGTCCTGTCCAGCAGGTGGCGCTAATGCACCAACAGATGCACCTCAAAAGCAGATGAAAACTATTGCGAAATTACACAAATCCCAAAAAATACACGGCTATGTTCCGAACTATTTGCGTCAGTCAAATCTTATTGCTTATTAAGTATTATTAATAGACTATCCTATTGCTTAAATAGTTAATAATAGTTAATCAGGCAGTAGTTATTGAGGTATTGAGTTGGATTGTTAAGTATTATCATGCAGAGTGTGTTTTATTTAAGTACTAATAGACAGCATAGACAATTTTAAAGTTAGAATTATTCGTCCTCCTGTTTATTTTTCCCGCAAATTTCTGTTTAACAGATTTTGTTCAGCACATTTCTAATCATAATAGTTTTAATAACTAATTAAAATATAAATATCTCTAATAGCTGATTTATTTTCTCTTTGTCATGATGACAGTAAATAATATTAGACTATAGATGTTGTTCAAGACACTAGGATTCAGCTTAAAGTGACATGTAAAGGCTTCACTAGGGTAATTAGGGTAAAGTTAGGGTAATTAGGCAAGTCATTGTATAACAGTGGTTTGTTCTGGAGGCAATACAACACTAATATTACTTAAGGGGGCTAATAATATTGACCTTAAAATAGCTTTAAAACAATTAAAAACTGCTTTTATTTTAGCCGAAATAAAATAAATAAGACTTTCTCCAGAAGAAACAATATTAGAGGAAATACTGTGAAAAACTTCTGAATCTGTTCAACATCATTTGGGAAACAACTGAAAAGGAAACAAAAAAATTCAAAGGGGGGCTATGGCATTATGATGTTTTACAAATCAGTGATTCTTGAGTGAACTGACTGCATAGCGAGAGCTAAACCTCGCAGATTTGTCAGTATATTTGATCAGATTATTGCAGAGTTGTCTGTGAGCTCAGGTTCAGCTTCTTCAGCTCGTTCAGGAGGAACATTTACATCCGCTTAATAATGAATGTCAAGCTGAAGTCAGCGTTCAGTGTGTGTGTGTGTGTGTGTGTGTGTGTGTGTGTGTGTGTGTGTGTGTGTGTGTGTGTGTGTGTCAGTCAGTGTGGCCTTTTGCACTCTATACAAAGCAATCCATCATCCTCGCTCTGCAATTTGTATGATTTTGGTTAAAACGCAAAAGGACACACTGACTGACACACACACTTGCTTCTTTACACTTCACACTGTACACTTATTAAAAGTGACTGGGTTGTGTGTATCCTGGCAAACACGAACAACAAATCCCTGCTGAAAAATCCAGCTTAAACCAGCCTAGTCTGGCTGGCTGGTTTTAGCTGGTCGATCAGCCTGGTTTTAGAGGGGTTTTGGCCATTTCCAGCCTGGTCTTAGCTAGTCAGGCTGGGAGATGACCAGCTAAAACCAGCTTGACCAGCCTAAACCAGGCTGGTCAAGCTGATTTTAGCTGGATTTGGCTGGTTGTTTCCAGGCTGACCAGTAAAAACCAGCCTGGAAATGGCCAAAACCCCTCTAAAACCAGGCTGATCGACCAGCTAAAACCAGCCAGCCAGCCTAGGCTGGTTTAAGCTGGATTTTTCAGCAGGGATTTCACCGACATTTTATGAGGGAAAACTGTATTAAATAGCTCTCTCTGTCCAATGACGTTTTCTCCATGCCAGTGTTAACATAAATTAATTCCCAATTAGTGCAGTCTTAAAAATGCTGGAGTTGTCAGAAAACCCCAATGTTGGGTCAAATATGGACAAACCCAACTGATTGGTTTAATAGTGTCAAGAAAGGGGAGCTATTATGCAAAAATCACTTTCAAAAAGGGTTTGCTGTGTCAGCAGTGTGTGAATATATCCAGCTTCTAATTAAAAAACAATACTAATTGTGTTTTGTTCTAATCAGACTTGATCTAATCAGTCTGCAGAAACACTTTGATTGACATTCTTCCTTTGAACGTGTCATCAGAGGGGGAAAGCCCCGCCCACTAGTGCCAATCTCTCCCTCATTAGCATAGGACGTTAGTCGTTAGTCTATGCTGACACACAGACATTTGTAGCTCCGCCCTCTTTTGAATGAGCACATCTCCAAGAGGGGTCAGTTTCAGAGTTATAAAACATAATCTGTGTACTATTTTAAACTGAAACTTCTCTACACACCCATTGGCAAATCAGAGATTTATTTGACATCTTGTAATAAGAGGTATAATAGGTCCCCTTTAAAAATGGGAAGCACTAATAACCTTGGTGTGAAGCCAGCGTTTGTTTCTGTGTCCCTCTGAGAGATCTGGCTGTGATTAAACGCTCTCCTCTCACTTCTTCCTAATGAGCATCCTGCAACACTCGTCCTATTGTCCTCCATCAAAAGGCGGATTCAGTCTCGGATGTCACACTCTCTCTCCGTTTAATCACCCTGCAGGAAAGAGGAGGAGGAGGAGGAGGAGAGGATGATGATGAAGAGTCGGCGTCCGTCCTCTCATTCAGATCAGTACGAACTCATCAGCAGACTGTCGACTCCCAGAACACGAGGCCGGAGCGCTCAAAACCAGACGTGAGAGAAAGCTTCCCCGCGAGATTAAAACAAAGTCTTAGTGTCAGTCTGTTAGTTTTGAGGATATCCATAAGCGAGTGTGCTCCAAAATGATGACAACATTTGCGTTTGGAAGATTTAAAACTGATATAAACATGAAAAGTTTGCAGTTTGTCACTTCCGACACCGCGGAATGAACCGCCAACTATTCCAGCACATGTTTTAAGCAGCGGATGCTTTTCCGGCTGCAACCCAGTGCTGGGAAACACCCATGCACACTCATTTACACACTCATACACTACAGCCAATTTTGCTCACCAGTTCCCCTATAGCTCATGTGTTTGTGGGGGAAACCGGAGCACCTGGAGGAAATTGAACATGCAAACTCCACATAGAGACGCCAACTGGTCAAGTTGGGACTCGAACCAGTGGCCTTCTTGCTGTGAGGGAACAGTGCTAACCACTGAGCCGCTGTATTGTGTTTTTAAATATAGCTCCGGCTGTGAAGGAAGCCAACATTCAACATCCTGTGTGTGTGTGTGTGTGTGTGTGTGTGTGTGTGTGTGTGTGTGTGTGTGTGTGTGTGTGTGTGTGTGTGTGTGTGTATGTGTGTTGTCAGACAATAGACGATTGTCCGTCGTTTAACCTCTGGCAAGTCTTGTGTTTGACCGCAGAGTCCCTCCAGAAAATCTCGGATCTGGGCTCTGGTTTCCTCTTCATACCTCATTTATATATTAATTTACATATTTAATTTTTCTGTTGGGCGACACGGTGGCTCAGTGGTTAGCACTGTGGCCTCACAGCAAGAAGGTCACTGGTTCGAGTCCCGGCTGGGTCAGCTGGTGTTTCTGAGTTTGCATGTTCTCCCCGTGTTGGCGTGGGTTTCCTCTGGGTGCTCCGGTTTCCCCCACAGTCCAAACACATGCGCTATAGGGGAATTGATTAGCTAAATTAGTCGTAGTGTATGAGTGTGTATGGGTGTTTTCCAGTACTGGGTTGCATCTGGAAGGACATCCGCTGTGTAAAACATCTGCTGGAATAGTGGGCGGTTCATTGCGCTGTGGCGACCCCTGATGAATAAAGGGACTAGCATAGTGTTGTTGATGTTGCTTTTGAGGGAATTCATTTGAAGTGAATCATCTGTGCAGCAGACCGTCGCGCTCTTCTCTGCACTCTGCTTCATGTTTTGAGGGTTTTTTGAGAGTTCCCTCTGTTTTTAAAGGAGTTACGCAACATCTTGAAAACACATGTGCCTCAAACCAGAGCAGAGTCGTGTTTTTGATCAAACTAAGCAGCTTAGATTGGGCATGATGATGATGTTTTAGAAAGCTGTTATCCACAGGGTTATTTTGTAGCTGAATCTATTAAAAAGTTAATATATAAACAGATCAAGTTATATTATTAGTGTTTCTGTCGGCGCAGTGTTTCATATTGTCATGAAGATAAACAGAAAATAAAATCCCCATATAGACATTTTTAGCTCACACTTTATTTTGATGGTCTGTTTGTTGATTTTTAGTTACATTGCATCTACATGCCAACTAATTCTCATCAGATTATAAGTAGACTGTGAGGGTTGGCTTAGTTTAAGTTGACAGAGATTCTCATAGTCAGTTAAATGTTAGTTTAGTTTTAGCATATATTAAGCAGACAGTCTACTGATACTCAAATGGACCATCAAAGTAAAGTGTTACCCATTTTTACAATGAAACTCATTTTAAATGGCAGAAACACAAAATTAATAATATAAACTAAATTAAATTGATTAACAATTAAAATAAAAAAGTATTAATAATAAACCAAAAATAATTAATTAATAATTATAATAAACTAAATTTAATTAATTAATTAAATAAAAAATAAATCTAGCAATAAACTAAAAAATGTATTAACTAAAAATCAATAAATTAAATGTTATTAATTAATTAACAAAATAAAATAAAACTAATAATAAACTAAAAATGTAAAAACTAAAAATCAATAATAAAATAAATTAAATTAACCAATTAATGAAATAAAAATAAAACTAATAATAAACTAAAAATGTAAAAACTAAAAATCAATAATAAAATAAAGTAAATTAACCAATTAATAAAATAAAAATAAAACTAATAATAAACTTAAAAATGTAAAAACTAAAAATCAATAATAAAATAAATTTAATTAATTAATTAATTAAAAATAAAACTAATAATAAACTAAAAATGTATTAACTAAAAATCAATAATAAATTAAATGTAATTAATTAATTAATTAAAAAATACACTAAAAATGAACTAAAAATGTAAAAGCTAAAAATCAATAATAAAATCAATTAAATAACTAATTAATAAAATAAAAAATAAAACTAATAATAAATGTAAAACTGTATTAACTAACAATCAGTAATAAAATAAATGTATTTAGTTAATTAATAAAATAAAAAATAAAACTAATAATAAATGTAAAACTGTATTAACTAACAATCAGTAATAAAATAAATGTATTTAGTTAATTAATAAAATAAAAAATAAAACTAATAATAAACTTAAAAATGTATTAACTAAAAATCAATAATAAATTTAATTAATTAATTAATAAAATAAAAATAAAATAATAATAAACAAAACAATTTATTAACTAAAAATCAATAATACAGAAAAATTAAATAAAGTAAATTTAAAGTGAAGAAATTTATGTATAAAATATCATAATAATGTGTCTGTGTCTGGGTTGTTTGTGTGCATGACTGTTTGTGTGTGCTTGTGTGTTTGTGTGTGACTGTCTGTGTTTGTAATTATGTCTATTATGTGTGTGTTATATGAGAGTATGAGTGTGTGTTTACCTATGAGTGTATGTTATGTGTGTACTGAATGTGTCTGTATGTTAAGTATGTGTATGATTACATGTTTACCTTTGTCTATGTGTTAATGTGTGTATGTTTGTGTGTGTGTGTGTTTTTGTGTGTGTGTGTGTGTGTGTGTGTAGCTTTCCTCATTCTCCGCTGTGTGATCATGACTGCCCCATCTGGCATGTGAGTCCCAGTGTGAGGAACGCGATCGTCTCTCCTCGAATCCTCCACCTGGCGAAACCCAAACACAACCACCCCAACTTTACCAGCAACAGACAGGTCAGAACACACACACACACACACACACACACCACAAACACACACCACAATCAGCCCAACAGAGCCAAACACACCACTTCCAGCAGCAATAGACGCGTCTACTGCTTCATCACTGCTCTATTGATGTGTTTTGTGTGTGTGTGTGTGTGTGTGTGTGTGTGTGTGTGCGTGCGTGCGTTTGTGCAGTGGTGTTTGTGTGTGTTTGTACATCCATGTATGTTTGCATGTGTGTTTGTGCATGTGTGTGTGTGTGTGTGTGTACCCATGTGTTTGTGTGTGCATGCATGTTTGTGTGCATTTATGTGCTCATGCGTGTGTGTGTGTGATTTCGTGTATGTATGAATGCATGTGTACGTGTGTGTGAGCATGTTTGTGTGTGCATGCATGTGTGTGTTTGTGTATTTGTTTGTGTGTTCATTCATGTGTGTATTTGTGTCTTCATATATGTGTGTGTGCATGTGTGTGTGTTCATACAGTATATATGTTTGTGTATGTGTTTGTGTGTTCATGCATGCGTGTGTGTGTGTGTGTGTGTATGTGTAATTGTGTGTGTGTGATTGTGTCCAGAACGTGCAGACCCTGATCTCATATGCAGCTCAAACGGCCCGCATGACGTCCAGACTCCAGCAGCTCTCCCTGCCCAGACTGAGAGAGAACACACACTTCTGTGAGCCCGGACCACCAGAGAGCCCCATCACACCCGTGAGCACAATACACACACACACACACACATTAACCTCAACATAACAATAACACAACATAATATTAAATAGGGGGTGACACGGTGGCTTAGTGGGCAGCACTGTGGCCTCACAGCAAGAAGGTTGCTGGTTTGAGTCCCTGCTAAGTCAGTGGTCAGTTCTGTGTGGAGTTTGCATGTTCTCCCCGTGGTAGCGTGGGTTTCCTCAGGGTGCTCCCTCACAGTCCAAACTCATGCTCTATAGGGGAATTGATGAACTACATTGGCTGTAGTGTATGAGTGTGTGTGCTAATGAGTGTGTATGGGTGTTTCCCAGTACTGGGTTGTGGCTGGAGGGGCATCCGCTGTGTAAAACATATGCTGGAATAGTTGTCGGTTCATTTCGCTGTGGCGATCCCTGATGAATAAAGGGACTAAGCTGAATGAATGAATAACTGCAAGTCAGGGAATGTTATACGTAAGGAATAAAGTAGATCCAGCCGGTTGATGTTGCAGAATAAAGCCAGGCAGGCTCATCAGCAGACTTGTAGAAGACTGAAGGGTTTATTCTGAGAAAACAACCATCCTGATGTACTTTATCCAGCTTATGGCATGTCTAATCACCACAAAACATCAAAATTAGACACAAAACATTGCTCTGAGCTGAAATCGTTAATTATTTATTTATTAATTATTCAAAATAAAGCATGGAAGGAATTTGAACAGTGTCCTGGCTGGTTAAAATCCTCTAAAATGTGCTTGATTTAGCATTAAATACAAGTATTGCAGAAACACAAAATACTGGAGGGACTCCTCGACACAAATAATTAAGAGTTATTTTCAGATAAACACACAGTTAAAGTAGTTCCGGCAGGTTTGGAGCGCATTACAGCTTTATATCACTCCGCTAAATGATTAGCGTTATTTCGCAGCTACAACAGTCAAAAATCACATCAAAACACAACAGAAAGCTTTGGAGGAGATGTGCAACAATGGAGACGTTTGACAAAATCCTGGCAAATAAACTCTCAAACACACCATCTGAACAGTGCCTGAGTGTTTGGCTTGTCTTTCAGGTGTCCAGAGGAGCGAGAAAAGCCACAGCGAGTGCTCGAATCCGCAGTTTATCCACTCCTAAAGCCCTCTCCAAAGACTACATCCCACCCAGAGACCCGACGTGGCGCTCCTGAAGGACCTTAGGGACGTGAACGATTCACTCAAGATTCATCATCTGAGCTTTACTGCGGTCTGTCATCTTCTCACACTGTTTTCCTCCTCTGTCAGGAGCTTCCTTCGCTCTGCTTTTCTAATAACACTCTCAGGTTTTGGCCTGGACTGATATTATTATTGTTAGCCTGCTGCCAAACTCAGCTCCTCAAACAGGGCCTTGTGTTTCACTCCTGCACTGTGTCCAGAGCGTCTCTTCTGCACTCACTGGCTGGAGAAATCACCGTGAGATGATCTGATTATCCGCATCTGGTTTGCAGATCAGCAGAACTTTCATTCATCACAGATCTCACTGATCTCACTGAAATCACGTGTATGTAACTCCATGAATAGGACTCTTCAAGTCAAGTAATTTAGGTGTCAGCATAATATGTTGCTCTTAATGTTGTCTATTAGTGCTCTGGAACATTTGCGTTTAGTTGAATAAATTGACGAAGATAAAATAAATCAGTTAGTAGTAATGTGTTATTAAACTATTATGATTAAAAATGTGTTGAAAAATCTATTAAACAGAAATTGGTGAAAAAATAAACAGGGGGACTAATAATTCAGACTTCAACTGTACATTTATTTATTTACTTGCATATTTATTAATTTATTATTTTATTTATCCATGAATTTATTTACTCTATTTATTTATTTGCATATTTATTTATAATTTTATTTGTGCATGAATTTTTGGATTTATTTATTTATTTATTTATTTATTTATTTATTTATTTATGTATTTATTTATTTATTTATTTATTTGCATTTTTTTTATTTTTTATTTTATTTATGCATGAATTTTTGGATTTATTTACTCATTTATTTATTGATTTGCATATTTATTTATTTATTTATTTATTATTTTATTTTTATTTATGCATGAATTCATGGATTTATTTACTCATTTATTTATTTATTTGCATATTTATTTATTTATTTATTATTTTATTTATGCATGAATTTATGGCTTTATTTACAGATTTGCATATTTATTATTTTACTTATGCATGATTTTTTGGATTTATTTACTCATTTATTTATTGATTTGCATATTTATTTATTTATTTATGTATTTATTATTTTATTTATACATAAATTCATGGATTTATTTACTCATTTATTTATTTATTTGCATATTTATTTATTTATTTATTTATTTATTTATTATTTTATGTATGCATGAATTTATGGATTTATTTACTCATTTATTTATTTTTGCATAATTATTAAGTTATTATTTTATTTATGCATGAATTTATGGATTTATTTACTCATTTATTTATTTGCATATTTATTTATTTAATATTTTATTTATGCATAATTGTATGGATTTATTTACTCATTTATTTATTGATTTACATGTTTTTTTATTTATTGTTTTTGCAGGTTTCATCCTCTATAAATCACTGCCTTGCTAACCATTAATAAGCAAAATCTGTCCCCAGTTGTACATTAAAATAAAGTGTGACCTATTATTATGTGTGTGTTTGTGATTTTGGATGAACTGCACATCACATCACTCCAGTTTCTCTCTCTCTCTCTCTCTCTCTCTCTCTCTCTCTCTCTCTCTCACTCACTGATTTTATTTCCCATGATCCTCCTGTGACCCGCGGGTGACAGATTCCTGTAGTGTCAGTGGAGTTGTTGTGGAAACACACAAAGCTGCGTTTCTCCTTCTGCCACTGAGATCCAGTGAACAGATCGAGTTCTCTCACTGTATTATTAACTCTTCAGACAGAAGCGGGTCAGAAGCCTGTATTAACACAGACTGACCACTGCATGATTCAACTGTACCACACTTCAGAGACTAAACAGGGGAGGTGTTTCATTATGCAGCAAATCTGAAAATATAAACCTGAATGTAATGGTTCTGCCTTTAACTAGAGGTTAAAATATTGAGTAACGCAAACAGAAAATGTAATGCTATGCAGCACTCACTAATGAGACTACACTCACCGGCCACTTTATTAGGTACACCTTACTAGTACCGGGTTGGACCATTTTTGCCTTCAGAACTGCTTTAATCCTTCATATCAGAGATTCAACAAGCTACTGGAAATATTCCTCAGAGATTTTGCTCCATATTGACATGATAGCATCACACAGTTGCTGCAGATTTGTCGGCTGCACATCCATGATGCCAATCTCCCGTTCCACCACATGCCAAAGCTGCTCTATTGGATTGAGATCTGCTGACTGTGGAGGCCATTTGAGTACAGTGAACTCATCGTCATGTTTAAGAAACCAGTCTGAGATGATTGAGCTTTATGACATGCTGCGTTATCCTGCTGGAAGTAGCCATCAGAAGATGGAGACACTGTGCTCATAAAGGGATGGACATGGTCAGCAGCAATACTCAGGTAGGCTGTGGCGTTGATGCTCAATTGGTACTAATGGACCCAAAGAAAATCTCCCCCACACCATTACACCACCACCACCAGCCTGAACCGCTGATACAAGGCAGGATGATCCATGCTTTCATGTTGTTGAGGCCAAATTCTGACCGGAGCATCCGAATGTGTCAGCAGAAATGGAGACTCATCAGAGCAGCAACGTTTCTCCAATCTTCTATTGAACCAGTCTGGCCATTCTCCTCTGACCTCTGGTGTTGAAGATGAACACAGAGACTCTTGATGAACTCTGGGATCCTGCTGAAGGCTTTCTTCTTCATTCCAGATGACTTTATTAATCAGTGATTTGAGTCATGTCAGAGATGTATGGATGCAGTCCTCCAAGCTCATGATGGAGTCAGACACAATATTCATTCTGTCTCCACTGCAGCAGGACTTTATATTCTATACTGGACATTATTTCTGTTCAGTGATGAGACTTTAGTCTGAGCAGAGTCAGACCGCACTGTCCTCATCAAATCAGTCAACATCAAGACATGATCAGATTTATTGAGCTCAAATTAGTGTAATCTAGAGGCCTTTACCTTTCATATGAGACACTGCTGATACCAAATGACCAACAAGAAGTCAAGTTATTACTTGCTGCTCATAAAACTCGGATAGGCAGCAAGAGTTTTGTCAGGTAGTGTAAATTACATATTTTTATTTTATTTACCAGAAGGCCTTCGAGTACATTCATTCATTCATTCATTCATTTTCTTTTCAGCTTAGTCCCTTTATTCATCTGTGGTCGCCTCAGCGGAATGAACCGCCAACTTATGCAGCATATGTTTTACGCAACGAATGCCCTTCCAGCTGCAACCCATCACTGGGAAACCTTCAATTACTTGAAAACTTCATAATTTGACCAGCTTCTGTGATAAATTTTATGTTATTTTTCTTCCAGGATATCACTGACGCTGTTTCTTTAAACAGTCACTGCTGCAGTGTGTGTGTGTGTGTGTGTGTGCGTGTGTGTGTTCAGCGCTGCATCTGCTGCCGCAGTCAAATAAACTAGTTTGTTTTTCCGTAGAGGGTGTGGGATGTTTTTTTTTCACACCCCATTGCACAACACACAAACACACACAAACACACACAAACACAAACACACACACACACACACACACTGCATTGTTCATTCTGCCAACCTCACAATACTGCATTCTTCCTCCTTGCATTCTTACTTTTCTATTAAAGATTTCAATATTTTATGAAACTGCATCAGGATTCGATTCTCTTTTGTCTGTTTCCACATCAGTTCTGCCGTCCTCCATTTATCCTAAACCCCATTTCAGCTGATGTTCAGCATTTAGATGCATTCTGACAGTATGCACATGTTAAGCTCTCAGAGTTTCTACAGGTTTCAAGTTAAAATTAAGACTTTTTAAAACCTTTTTAAGACCTTAATGAATGAAATTTCAGACTCACACAAGGTTAAACGCTAAAGATTTATTATAATGGACAAGTTAAAAGCTTAAAAATACATTAAAAACAAATGTTATTATTCATTCATTCATTTTCCTTTAGCTTAGTCCCTTTATTCATCAGGAGTCACCACAGCTTAATGAACCGCCAACTATTCCAGCATATGTTTTACACAGCGGATGCTCTTCCAGTACTGGGAAACACCCATACACAATCATTAACACACACACACACACAAAATGGCCAATTTAGTTGATCAGTTCCCCTATAGCGCATGTGTTTGGACTGTGGGGGAAAACCAGAGCACCCGGAGGAAACCCACACCAACACGGGAGAAAATGATCAGACTTCATGGGGTAGTTCACCCAAAAATGTAAATTTACTCAATATGTATTCTCCCTTAAGTGTTTATAAACCTACTTATGTCAAACACGAAAGGAGATGATTTGAAGAAAGATGAAAACCGGTAACCATTGAATTCCATAGAGGTATCTGAAAGATATGATGTCCGTAGTATGATAGACATCATATTTATTTCCATAGTACGATGCTGAAAAATCCGTAACCAATGACTTCCATAGCATTTTTTTCGATTACTCTTGTGT